>NC_056726.1:95521884-95551884 GCF_019279795.1 Protopterus annectens | reverse complement strand
TGTGGATAGGTACAAGTATTTTCAATGCACTGTGCCTATCTCCTGAACTGTAGAAGTGCTACAGGACTGAGCAGCACAAATGACTGCCATTTTCTGTCAACCACTCTGACAGTAACATGCACTATGAATGTCAGCTAGAGTATGTCTTTCCCGCTGTGTACTCATCTGTTATATAACCCCCCTGACCACAGTATGTATACAACCCAACAGTAGGCAAAGGCCTACATCAGGACACTCTCAGGATGTAACTGCTGTCTCATAGTATTAATCAAATAAGGGTTTCTACATGAGTATGTGTAGAGGCAACCCCCCCCCAACCCACACAATCCCAATCTAGAAATACAGCACCATAAATATTACATAGATCCAGTGAGCAACCACTCTCATACTAATCCCTGAAACAGGCAGGATAGGACAGGACATTTGTGTTTGCTGGAAACCTCCATGGAGCATTATCAGACCAGCAAACTTAGTCAGTGGTATTTTAGGCTTCCTCTATCTTCTTTTACAAAGACACTCTCTCCTTCAGTCACAGTCCATCACAAGAGGTGACTCAAAAAGCTGCATGGACACATCACTCACAGCAGTCACATTTTGGAGGCCAGTGGACTACACGGTCCATTGCAATCACACTCCTAGTAGTTGCAGGATACACAAAGCTGTCCCCAAATGTAAAAAAAAATCTACAGCTACTTTGTGACAGTTGGCTCAGCAGACAAACATACCGCACAAAAGTGGCAAACTGAACAATGTTGCTGGACAGATGTAATCTTTTCTTACAGTATCCAAGAAGATGTATGTCAGGCAGGATTTCATTTGCAAGTAGTCATACAGAACACTTTACAAGTAAGGGATGTTAGACGCACGCAATCCTGGGACTAAAACAGGGCCTATGTATCCCATGTACTGTAATGTACATTATGCTTTCTTGTGTGCCATTTAAACCAGTACATTCCAGCATATGCTACTGTCACACCCTGTAGTAAACTCATGTCTGTGTTCATATTCCCTAGACAGAATTCACCTGTTATTAGCTAAACTCCCTAATTCTACCCTCTTCCTTCAAACAGTTTCATTATGGGTCAACAAACAACATACAGCTCATGTACAAAGCTGTAGCTACAATTTGCTGGTGTACTACTATCCATTCACTGACCTCAGGTATAATACTACAGATAAATGAAGAAAAATGCCTGTAGCTTTGCTCAGTAGCAAATACCATAGTGCATTGAACAAAGTAGTGGCAGTGACTGTTTTCAAAGGTCTTAGCATGATCGTTATATTAATGAGCCCATTTAGTTTCACTGAATTGCACTTTTTCTACAATTGTGCTCTTGATCAAGGCTGCACAGAGGCTTGTATGACATCTTGCACTCACATAAATAGGCAATTCACTGTCCTCTGCAAGGATGTGGGTAGAACTATTGATATTATGGTGTCCCAATCTTGCCTTCATTCTTGCTTGTTGGGTTCAGAGATGATACTCGGCTCTGACTCGGCCGCATTCTAAAGCTCAAGAGCTGCCACTGGCTTGAGGCTAGAACATATCCCAACATGCCTAAAGAGAGTTACCCAGATTTTGTTTGCCACTTGAAGCATCAGGATTGCTTAGCGACTGGCTCAGGCTAAGTTGTATTTTTTTTCTCCTTATTTTTGTAGAGAATCTTGATATTTCTTAGTTGTAATTATCCCTGGTAGTTAGGAGTTTATAACAGTTTGTGTGCTTCGTGTCTATCGCCCTATTTTTTTCTGTTTGTTGTTGAGGCCATCATTTCCCACTCTCAGGCCTATTAATCTCCTTCCTTTAGTCCGTATGAATCTGTTTTAGTTAGAGGATTCATTTTCTCCTTTTATTTTCAGCCCATTTTAGTTAGAGGGCTTTTTTCTCCTTTTTTTACTTCCCTTTTTTCCAGAGGAGATCGCCATTTAAGTTAGAGGCATCTCCCCGGTTGGAGGAGCTTTGTTTAACTTATTGACTCTCCTCCTACTATCCCTCCCATTTTCTTTCCTTTAAAAAAAAAAAAAAAAAAACCTTGCCTTCTCGGTCTGTTTGGGCCATTTTTTTCTTTCTCTGTTACTGTTATTGATAATTGTGTAGTTACTCTGTTTTATGTCAGACATGTCTAAGGAGTCGTCAAAAGAATCCAAGCCTTCTGGATTCAAAAAATGTGATTCTTGCACGCAGAAGATGTCATTGACTGATGGTCATACTAGTTGCGTGTACTGCCTGGGAGCCATTCACCTGCAGGACTCTTGTTCCATTTGTCCTGGTTTTAACTCTAGGGTCCTGTAGGAGCGGAAAAATAAATTGATTCTGAGAGGATTACTTAAAGGGCCTTTTGAGGCTTCTGTGGAAGGGGATCAGGCTGGAAAATCTGATAGGCCCTCCAAGAAAGCATCTTCATCAGCTCCAAACTCGGAACCATTGAAGGCACAACACAAACAAACAAGTTCATCAGATCCGAAGTCAGTCGGGTCTGACAAGACACAATCTCATTCAGTTCCTCCAGTGTCTTCAGACCTGACCAGGAGTCATAAAAGGTCTCTCTCTCTCTCTCTCTTTCCTTGGAGCCGGTGCATCCTGTACCACATTCTCCACTGCTCCAGTCTGTGACAGGTAGTCACCGCTTGTCGACCCATTCCTCTTGATCATCCAGGAGCCTTTCAGACGATCATGTGGAGAGGGTGGTGAAGAGGTTACTTAGGACTCTGGCCTTGGCAAAAATTTTATCGAGCCAGCCCATATGGACGTGGAGCCAACTGTCCAACCTACTTTGTCATCAATTCTTCCTTCGACTCACCTGTGTTCGGAGCCAGAGTGAATGGAAGTCATTGTGGTGGAACCGTCAGATCTGAAAACCACTGGTCTCTCAGTTCTGACATCTGCTCCGATCTTGTCGATACCACCTTCTGTCGAGGGATCTGGGGTCCGACACTCCCTCGTTGGCTCCGGAGGGGGGAGATTGAGATTGGACCCTTGTCAGATCCTACTCTACCACTCGGGGCTTTGGTGCAGGTGAGTTCGGTGCCCACATCAGCCTTGGAGCCATCACCCTTGGTGCGGGGGACTTCTCCAGGCTCTTCGGAGCCAGAGACTCTCTCGGGCCGGGATCGTGGTCATTCGAGGTGATGAGGAGTGTGCTGCCCTCCCAGGCCGCTCCACCCTGGGCTTCAGCTGCTCCATCCCCTTCAGGGCCAGTATCTACCTCCACACCACCCCTCCATCCAAAGCGTAGGGAACCAATGCCCCAGGATGCCCCCTCGGGTGACCCCACCCTTCCAACTCCTCCCCAGAGTATCCCTCTGAAGAGGTCCCTCAGAAGAGGACTTGTAAGAGGAAGCATTGAGACTCCTCCGAGTCTCTCACATCAGGCATGGGCTTGGAGGACTCAGAAGGGTCCCCACGGTCCCCCTCAGAGGATGTTTCATTTGCAGACATCCTGGAAATCCTCAAGCAGAGGGGTGGCTGGAAATCCCTTTCTCCTTCTTTTGGCTTTTGGCTCCTTACTATCCACCTCTTGGGTGTCTCCTCCTTCCGAACAGCTGCTGGCGGTGGTCATTTGAAAGGTGTGGAGCTCTCCAGAATCTATGGAACTGGTTCCAAGGAGGCCCAATAAGTTTATCACATTCCCATCTTTTCCTGACTAAGGGTGTTCCAGTTGATGCTATGGTGGTTGTGGCAGCCACAAAGAAGGAATTAGCAAAAACTTCTTCTTTTGTCCATTTGCCGAACAAGGAGTCCCATGTGATGGACAGATACAGGAAGCGTGTTTTTTCATTAGCGGGTTTTACCATTAGGTCACTGAATTATTTGTCCCATTTCACTTGTCTCCAGAGGGATCTCCTCAAAGAGCTGGGAGATACTCTTCAGGATCCTACAGCTGCGGGAGCTTCAGACAAGACAGCTTCCCAGCTTGCAACCTTGTCTTCTATAGTCAACTCCTTCATGCGACTCATCTCTTACGCAGCCGATGGAGTGAGCAGGGCAACAGGCACAGGAATTGCCTTACGGAGACATTACTGGATGCGCCTTTGTGAGTTTGCAGAGCCCTTCAAGTCCTCCTTTAACAATGCCCCATTTGATGGCTCGTCATTGTTCAGGCCCAAGGTAAAAGAGACTCTGACCAGGTGCGAGCAAGATGGCAAAACTCTCTCTGCCATGGGAATACATTTCTCCATGCCTACTAGACCTTATCCCAAAGGTCAAAAAGGTGGGAAAATGTTGTTCCAGAAATCCCAGGGAGCTTTGCCTGATGCATGTGGTGACGTTTCCTCCAGGGGCAGAGGGGGAAACAATAACGGGAGACACTGCCCTCGCGGCAGAGGGGGTCCACAAAATCAGGGCGACAGAAATATGTTCTTTGGTAGGCCCTTCCAGCACTCCTGAAAGGAGGCCCGCCTGTCCAACTCTGGAGGCAGTCGGGGGCATATTGTCACTGTACCCAGAAGCCTGGCAAAGTATCACAAAAGACACATTGGTACAGTCGATAATATCCAGGGGATACAGTATTCCTTTCTCCATGCCACCTCTTCCCAGAAAATGAAAATCAATCCCAGATGTGCCACCCAATCTACGGGATCAAGCAAACCTAGAAGTTCAAATGTTGCTAGAAAAACGAGCCATCCAAGAAGTCCCCGCAGACCAAATCAGATCCGGAACTTACTCAAGGTTCTTTTTAGTTTCAAAGAAAACAGGGGACTGGAGACCCATTTTGGATCTCAGCAGACTGAAAAGTCTGTCAAGAAAACAAAGTTCCGGATGGTGACACTGCAGTTCGTTCTTTCCTTTCTGGGAAAGGACAATTAGATGTGCTCCATCGATCTCCAGGATGTGTACTACCACATCAAGATGGACAGGTGATGCAGGAGATAACTACGCTTCCAGCTGGGAGCCAGTCATTACCATTTCAGAGCTCCTCCCTTTGGTCTCACTACAGCCCCCAGAGTGTTCACCAAATGCATGACAGTAGTTACGGCTCACCTGAGGCATCTAGGATTCCGGGTGTTTCCATATCTAGACGACTGGCTCCTTACCGCCACCACCAAGCATCAACTAATCATTGCAAGGGACACCACAATTCATCTCTGCTCAGAGTTTGGCATCATTATAAATTACGAAAAATCTGCCTTGTTGCCCTGTCAGCATATTACATTTAAGTAGAAAAGACATGATAGCAAAACTGCCTCAGGAGACAGTGTCAGCCATACAACATCAGGCATTAATTTTGATTAGGAGAAAGAAGATTCAAGCAAGATTTGTTCTGAAAGTGCTAGGCTCAATGGCGACAGCAATAAGACTAGTTCCCTTGGCATGCTTCCATATAAGGATATTGCAGTGGCTTCTATTTGCTCAGTGGTCTATGCAGAATCTACCCATGTCACATGAGATTCTCATCATGGAGACCTGCAAAAAGGATCTACAATGGTGGCTTCAGTCTATGCACGTAATGATAGGCAGTCCATTCATCCTTCCCCAACTGGTAGCCGCAGTGACCACAGATGCTTCCCAGATAAGGAGGGGGGGGCATTATCTAGGACAGACTGTTAAGGAACTTAGCAGCAACACAATTACCACTTGCACATTAACATCCTGGAGATGAGAGCAGTGCTTCTGGTGTTGTAAGCACTTCAGGGCTCTATACCAACAGGGACAACTGCAATTCAAACAGACAACATGTCCATAGTGTGGTACATCAACAAGCAAGGCGGAACCAGATCTTACCCCTTGTGTCGAGAGGCTCTAAGAGTATGGCAGTGGGAGGTGGCTTCTCAGCATTTTCTGATTGCAATGCACATTCCAGGGAAATCCAGCGTGATAGCGGACAAGCTAAGCAGGGCAATTCTGATGCCCCACGAGTGGTCCCTGAAGCAGGAAATTGCGAATCAAATTTTCCGTAAGTGGGACCAGCCTTGCTGCGACCTTTTTGCCACGTCCATCAATACAAAATGCAGCAGCTATTTTGCCCTGCTCACCCAGCTGGGACAGTTACCCATTGATGCACTTGTTCACAATTGGCCCCCGGGACTTCTTTATGCTTTTTCCCCATTCCCTCTAATACCCAAAGTTCTTCAGAAAGCAAAATCGCTGGGTTGCAAGCTAATCCTCATTGCCCCTTACTGGCCTTGTCAGATTTGGTTCCCCTTCCTATGGCCCCATCTCCAGCAGGAGCCTTGGATCCTGGACCCAGTTCCAGATCTAAACTCAACGCTGCTCTGATACAATGAAGGCTGTCCAATTGCCAAAATCACGAACTGTCTATGTATATTCCAAATACGACCACAGAATGGTAAAATTAAAATAATATTTATTTACCCACTTGAATAAAAATCAAATACTACAACTAATTAATAAGTAAAGTAACAGACTTAGCGCTTTCATCTCAACACTGAGACTTCTTCAGAATCCTGTTACCATATAAATTAACCTTTTCTTTTATAACAATTGATTGTCACTCATTGGTCTACAAAAGCTGACATCATTAATTATATAATTGTACAATTGATTGACACACTGTGCTTTTCTTAGTGAGGCTGACTAAACGCTCAAAATACAAAAGAATTAACAGAAAACTACAAGAACTGAATACTGAGCCATATTGTCGGTTCAAAATACTTAATATCACTTTAAAATATTTTGTCATGTAATAAAATAACTAAAAAATATATATGTATAAGTAGAGAATCAGCAATACAGCAAATATAGGCATATATATATTGCCTACAGGTCTTACAAACCCTAATAGCATAAATCTACTGCTGTCATAAACATCACAGTTGCTACAGTACTTCACTACTAATAAAGTGCTACAGGAAATAGATATTTTGTATATACAGTATACAATATATAGTATGAGTATAAATATAAATATACATATAAATTATACATGTAAATGTAATAATATTCCTAAAATACGAAGTATTAAATAATATGTATTGTATAAAATGTATCTTATTGTAAAATAATATATGTATATGTATATAAATATCCAATTATATGACCAATTGTTAAAAAATTGTTAAAAAATGTGTTATAAAAATGTTAAAAATTCCATGGAAATAGATATTTAATAAAATTAATTAAATAAAATTCATATTAAGATTCTTTGTAAGAGCTATTGATTTTTATTTTAATTTTATATATTCAACTTCCTAACTAAAAGTCACTTGTGTCTCTTGGGGTCCATTGCCAGTAATTTTAACGCTGGACTAATGGAAATGTGATCATTAAGTCCCTTACTACCACAGGCATCTAACCTAAGTTGCCAAATCATTTCTTTGTATTCTAAACGTGTCCCCTCCTCTTTCTGGTTATACAATTTCCTCCAATACCCAGAACTTAAAATCAGCTTGTGTACATGTCAAAGCATGTCTAAAAAGTGCATTATTATCATTACGTTTGTTAATATCTCTCATGTGCTCATATATTCTAGATCTGAGGTGGCGTTCAGTTTTCCCAATATAATAACATTCACAAGCTTTGCAGAATACTAAATACACCACCCCTCTTGAATAATAGCTATAATATTTCTTAGCTTTAAGTGTAACCTGCAAACTTGGAATTCTAACCTCCTTCAGTCCAGCAATATAACATTGTGCACATCTACCACATGCAAAACTCCCATGTTTTTTCATACTTGCACTACTGATTGTTTTGTCCTTCTCAATGATATTCTTGATATTCCTATTTCTTCTAAAGCTGAATTTAATCCTATTTTGAAAAACATCCATTCTGACTGCCATATTTCTAAACATTTCCCATGTGTCGTGTATACTTTTTTTCAACCAACCTATACACTGGCGGTAGGTGAGGGTCAAATACGGTGTGACCCCCTCCTTAATTCCCTCTTGTATATTCAAACTATTGTTTGTACAATTCACATTATTTACATTTTGGTTGTTAAAGGCAGTGTAACTACTGTATTGGCATTAAAAACTAGCACACCATCTTTAGCCAATAATGGAATATATTTAACACCTCTTCCTGCCGTTACATATTCCTTAATAGGACTGATAAAATCCACGGGATATCCTCTGTCTAAAAACATTTTCTCTATATTATTGATTTCGTTTAAAAATTCTGCCTCATCTGAAATCATTCTGGCCATCCTAATCATCTGTCCCTTGACAATATTCTTTTTGAGTTGATAAGGATGATCACTATTGAAATGTAAGTATGCATTAAAGTAGTGCTCTTTTCTAAAAATATTTGATTTATAACACTTATTGTCATAATCTTTACTCAGTTTTATATCCAAATAGTGAATTTCATTTCTCCCAACTTCGTATGTAAATTGCAAAAATGAAGTTGTCTGATTAATATAATAAATAAATTCCTTCACCTTGTCATAGGGCCCAGTCCATAGGACAAAAATATTGTCCAAAAAACGAAGGTATTGGCCAATATATTGACTATATACAGAATTTAAAACGTATTTGTTTTCCCAAAATAGCATTACTATATTTGCAAATGCTGGGGCACAGGCTGAACCCATGGCAACTCCATGTTTCTGGTGGTAGTAATTACCCTCAAAATACATATAATTATACTTTAAAATCAATTCCATGCTTTCTAAAACTATTCTAAATTCTTCAGCTGTTAAAATATTCATTTCCTGTAGCATATTCTCAAACCATTCTAAACCTAAAACCTGAGAGATAACAGAAAACAAATCCTTGACATTGATGGTAATGAAAATAATTTCGTCCATATAAATACTTTTCCCAACTTTTTGCAAAAAGTCCCAAGAGTCTACTAAAATATGATTATATTTATTATAAATTTTTTAAACTTTTGTATCAACATAAATTGCCAAAGTCTGCGTTTTAGATCCTTGGGAAGCCACAATAGGTCTCAATGGGGGGTTAGACAAAGATTTATGTATTTTTGGTATACCAAAAATAACAGGTACCACAGGTTTTGGTACTTTTAAAAAATTGTATAATTTAATATCTATCATTCCTGTAAGCAGATTATCCTCTAAAACTAAGTCAATTTTCCTATAATGATGTCAGCTTTTGTAGACTAATGAGTGACAATCAATTGTTATAAAAGAAAAGGTTAATTTATATGGTAACAGGATTCTGAAGAAGTCTCAGTGTTGAGATGAAAGCGCTAAGTCTGTTACTTTACTTATTAATTAGTTGTAGTATTTGATTTTTATTCAAGTGGGTAAATAAATATTATTTTAATTTTACCATTCCGTGGTCGTATTTGGAATATACATAGACAGTTCGTGATTTTGGCAATTGGACAGCCTTCATTGTGTCGGAGCAGCGGTAAGTTTATTTCTTGGTTTTGTGGTGGACATTGATTTTGGTTACCAGTTCCAGATCTCCTGGTGCATCAGTCAGGAATGCTCCACCCTTCTTTTCAGACCCTCAAGCTGACAGCTTGGTTTCTCCACTTCCCGTCTTAGTCAGGCTTCCTGACATTTCCCCAGCAGTACAACACATTTTGATCTCTTCTCACAAATCTACAACAAGAAAGGTTTATACTAGCAAATTGAAGAGGTTTTCTTGTTGGGCAGCCAAAAATCATATTGACCCTTTTACTGCACCCATGTTGAAGATCCTGGAATTCCTAAGTGAGACTTTTAAACAAGGGGCAGCTGCAGCCACCATTCGAGTTCAGCTGGCTGCTATTTCCAGTTATTATATTGGAGAAATGGGTTCCAACATTATGTCCCACAGGTTATGCAAAGTTTTCCTGAAAGGTACTATCCTCTTGAGACCCCCAGTAAGAGAACCACCTCCTCCTTGGAATCTAAACTTACTGTAATTCTAGCCTCCTTGATTCTCCCTCCTTTCAAACCGGCTGCTGCTTGTTCTCTGAAGTTATTGACTTGGAAAACAATCTTCTTTACGGCCATTACTTCAGCTAGGAAGGTATCAGAATTACAAGCTCTCTCCATTCATCCCCCTTATTTAATTTCTCACAAACACAGAGTTTCTCTCAGAACCAATCCCTCCTTCCTACCAAAAGTTTGCTGTGAGTCAAATTTAAATCATTCAACAGAACTCCCCAATGTGAAGTTGTTAAATCTCGCCGTTTATTCTCACTGATGTGTTCGGAGCCGATCCTCGGCTCCGACACAGCCAATAGCAAAGCTCAAGGTTTGCCAGTAGCTCGAGACGAAGCCCAAAATCCCACAATGCACTGCTGGAATTACCTCAGATCTAGTTTGCCGCTGCAAGAGAGATCTCGGTGATCCAGCTAGCTCGGACCATTTTTGGAAAAAACAACAGCAAGTCTATATATAAAGTTTTCCAAATCCTCAAAATCCAAATCTTCAGGCAAAGTGACAAAAAAGGCAAAAAGTGCAGAAGGAGGGTCATAGGTTCCACAGACATCTGAACCGAGTGTACCTTTGATTCGGAGCCAGCTCTCGGTATTGGAGCTGGTCTCTGAAGTTCCTTCTTCCCCTCTGCTCCAATCAGCACCTTCGGTGCATTCAGCTAAGTCCTCAGTCAGCCTTTCAGATTTGGACATGGATCGGCTAGTGCAGAAGCTTTTACAGGCACCAGGACTTGCCAAATTGTTGTCGGCCCCGACCAGCTCATCTCTGCCAAAGACCATGGAGCCGGATTTGTCTACTCCTCCTCCGAGCTGTACTGGACTCTCGGAACCGAAGGAAACTGAACCCTTGGTTGTCGAACCCTTGGAGCCGATACCCGCACCGGTGTTATCGGCTCCATCTACTCGGATGTCCTCGGCACTGACCGAGGACTCTAGGAGCTGATGCTGTCCCATCGGGTCCAGGGAGGATAGTCGAACCGATTGGTCGGTGCCGACTCTTCCTCGCGGGGCTTCTGCTCGGATGAGCTCGGCTCCTACCTCGGGCTCGGAGCCCAGGGTTTCGGTGCGGGAGGATCGGACGGTACTCTCGGGTCCATCCCCTCCTTCTCGTCAGAGCCATGGTGCCTTCGATGCTATGAGGAGAGTTTTGTTTCCAAAGACAACGTCAGCATTGGTTCAGCTTTCCCTCTCCCCTCAAGTTCCTGTGTCTGCTTCTTCATCTACCAGTCCCTCTAAGCGTAGAGACCCCGAGCCTCAAGTACCCCCACAGGGCATCCCGTACTCTTCTGAGACCTCCCCAGATCCCCCCACTGAGGAGGTGCCCAGGAGGAGATTGTGCAAGAGGAGGCACTTAGACTCCCCACAGGAGTCCTTGACATCTGACACGGACTTAGATGAGTCAGAAGGGTCCCCTCAATCCCCCTCTGAGGATATCTCCTTTGCAGAGATACCAGAGATCCTTAGTCAGAGGGGCGATTGGCAGTCCAAGACCCCTACTGAGGATGAGTCCATGCTCTTGAAGGCTTTTGGGTCTCAACCTTACACTTCTTGGGTGTCGCCGCCTTACGACAAGCTCATGGAACTGATTTCTTGTATGGCATGGGAGTCACCGGAGGCCATGGAACCTGTTCCTCGTAAACCCAATAAAATTATGTCTGCCCCACTGGACAAGCCATTTTTGACAAAGGGAGTGCTTGTTGATGCCGTGGTGGTAGCTGCAGCCACCAAAAAGAAAGTATCTGAGACATCCATCTCTATCCATCCCCCTAACAGAGATTCTAGAGTCATGGATAGATATGGGAAGCGCATGTTTAGTTCAGCGCCTTTTTCTCTGCGATCACTGAACTACTTAACCCATTTTACGAGACTACAGAGAGATCTCCTAAAAGAACTAGGAGATACTCTTCAGGGTACGGTAGCTGCAGGGGTGGCCGACAGAGTCAATGCCCAGCTCGCTACCCTAAACTCAGTGGTAAACTCATCCATGCATATCATATCCTATGCAGCTGATGGTTCGAGTAGAACCGCTAGTTCGGGCATTGCTCTTCAAAGACAAGCCTGGATGCGTCTCTGTTCCTTTGCGGAACCCTTTAAGTCTTCCTTTATTAATACCCCATTCGATGGCTCATCACTGTTTGCGCCCAAAGTAAAGGAAACTTTAACCAGATGTGAGCAGGAAGACAAGACCTTATCTGCCGTTGGAGTCCGTTTTTCGATCCCTACTCGGCCCTACCCCAAGGGCCCTAGGGGAGGGAAAATGTGGTTCTGAAAAGCACAGGCAGCCTTTCAGGACACATGTGGAGAAACCCCCTCTAGAGGCAGAGGAGGGGATTATAATGGAAGACGCTGCCCCCCGTGGCAGAGGGGGTCCACAGCAACAGGGTGACAGGGGTCAGTTCTCCAGTCAGCCCTACCAGCGCACCTGAAAGGGGGCCCGACTGTTCGGCTCTGGAGGCAGTCGGGGGTCACTTGTCTTTGTACCCAGAAGCCTGGCTAAACATAACATCAGATACTTGGGTACAAAGCATCATTTCCAGAGGATATTTCATTCTGTTCTCTTCCCCTCCCATTCCTGTAAAGAGAATCCCAGATGTTCCATCCAATCTCAGGGAACAAGCAATCGTAGAGGTCCACAGATTGCTAGAAAAAAGAGTCATCCAACCAGTCCCAGCAGACCAAGTTGGATTCGGAACTTACTCATGATTCTTTTTGGTACCAAAGAAAACAGGAGACTGGAGACCTGTCTTGGACCTCTGCAGACTCAAATAGTTCATAAAGAAGGAGAAGTATCGAATGGTCATGCTTCAGTCCATTCTTTCCTTCTTAGAGAAAGGCGATTGGATGTGCTCCATAGATCTCAAGGACTCGTACTATCACACAAAGATGAACAGATGCTCCAGAGATCATCTGCGCTTCCGGCTGGGAGCCAATCATTACCTGTTTCGAGCCATGCCCTTTGGTCTCACTACAGCCCCCAGAGTGTTCACCAAATGCATGGCAGTGGTCACGGCTCACCTGAGACTTCTAGGATTCCAGGTGTTTTCATACCTAGACGATTGGCTCCTAACCGCTGCCACCAGGCATCAATTGACTCAGGCAACACAATAGACTCTGACACTCTGCCATCAACTGGGCATTACATTCAACTTCGAAAAGCCTGCCTTATCGCCATCGCAGCATACCGTTTTTATAGGAGCAGAATTAGATACCTCAACTACCAATCTACGTCTCCCTATTGAAAGAGTCTCTCTTCTCCGCCAAAACGTCAGCTTACTGGTGTCAAAGAACAGAGCTACAGCAGCAGAGGTATTGAAAGTACTAGTTTTGATGGCGGCAGCAATCCTGGCTATACCACTCACAAGGATGCATATGCAAATTCTTCAATGGCTCCTCTTCGCTCAGTGGTCTTACCAGAAACTACCGATGCACCACATGATTCTCATCATGGATTCTTGCAGGAGAGACCTTCGGTGGTGGTTGACGTCTCTTCATGTCACAATTAGAAGACCCTTTGTCCCCCCCCCCCCCAGTAGCCACTGTGACCATGGACACTTCCCCTGATAGGGTGGGGGGGAGCATTATCAGGGAAAGACTGCCCAAGGCACATGGACAGATCATGAATCACATCTGCACATCAATGTTCTAGAGTTGAGAGCGGTACTTGAGGCGTTGCAGTACTTTCAGGACTCTCTTCCTCTGGGAACTATTGCAATTCAGACGGACAACATGTCAGTAGTCTGGTACTTGAACAGACAAGCCAGAACCAAGTCTTACCCCCTTTGTCGAGAAGCCCTCAGGGTCTGGCAATGGGCTGTGTCATCCCAGCATTTTCTATTAGCAATGCACATCCCGGGGAAATCCAACGTGATAGCGGACAAGCTAAGCAGGGCGATATTGCTCCCTCATGAGTGGTCTCTCAAACAACAGGTTGCGGAGTTGATTTTCCACAAATGGGGCCAGCCTTGCTGCGACCTTTTTGCCAGCCACATCAATTCAAAATGCAGAAGCTACTTTGCCCTAATACCACCTCCCGGTCATCCCCTGAGAGATGCACTTCTACACAATTGGCCCCCGGGTCTCCTTTATGCATTTCCACCCTTCTCATTAATACCCAGATTTTTACAGAAAGCAAAATCGCTGGGAAGGACAGTTATACTCATGGCCCCCTACTGGCCTCGACAGATTTGGTTTCCGTTTCTCCACCATCATCTGTTGGAAGATCCATGGATCCTGGACATAGTTCCGGACCTTCTGACGCACCCGTCAGGGGACCTTCATCCTTCATTGCAGTCTCTGAAACTGACTGCTTGGCTAATACACTTCTCCTAATTGCCAGGCTTCATTCAATTTCAGAAGATACAAGACAAATTCTCTTGTCTTCTCACAAGCCATCTACCAGGAAATTGTATGGCAGTAAATGGAAAAGGTTCTCAGTTTGGGCCAACACGCAGAACATTGACCCTTTCCGAGCTCCACTGTCTTCTATTTTAGAATTTTTGACAAAAATTTTTAAGGAAGGAGCAGCTGCTGCTACAGTTCGAGTTCAGTTAGCTGCCATCTCAAATTTTCACCTTGGTTTTGGTGGCTCAAATGTTATGGGCCATAAATTATCTAAGACTTTTCTTAAGGGCGTTCTTCATATGAGACCTCCGATCAAAATTCCCTATTCTCCCTGGAATTTAATCCTCATGCTGTCTCAAATTATTCTTCCTCTTTTTGAACCAGCATCTTCTTGTGATCTCAAATTTTTATCCTGGAAAACAATATTTCTTGTGGCCATTACTTCTGCCTGCAGAGTGTCAGAACTTCAAGCATTATCTATCAGACCACCTTACATGATTTTCCATGCTGATAAAGTATCTCTCAGAACAAACCCCTCAGTTTTACCTAAAGTCTGTTCTGAATCAAATATCAATCAGATCATTGAGCTGCCAGTCTTTTTTCCCAACCACTCTAACAAATTGGAGTACATGCTGCACAAACTTGATGTTCACAGACAGCTCAGATTTTATCTTGACAGAACTAAGGATATTAGAAAATCAGATCAACTTTTTGTATCCTTCTCGGAAGCAAGAAAAGGCAATCCAGTAGCTAAAACAACCTTATCTAAATGGTTATCCGATTGTATATCCTTTGTTTATGAAAATGTGAGCATGCCATTAACACACAAACCTAAGGCTCATTCTACCAGAGCCGTCTCTACATCTTATGCTTTTCAAGCTAAATTGCCCCTTGACAATATTTGCGCTGCAGCCACTTGGTCTAAGCCTCATACCTTTATCACGCATTACAAAGTGGATAAGGCTTCAAGGGACAGGTCTTCCTTTCGTTCTACGGTACTGAGGAACATACTCCCATGAGCCACCCAGGATTCAGGGTGCTAGGGACGCTACCCATCAGTGAGAATAAACGGCGAGATTTAACAACTTCACATATAAAAGTTATGTACTTACCATAACGTTCCATGTGAGTTCTTTATCTCGCCTTTATTCTCACATCCCTCCCTCCTTCCCCCTCCTGGCTGACTGTTGACCTAGAGGCTAGTACCATCCTGGTTATTCAATATTTCTTCTTCCCCTTTGGGAAGTGTTCTTGGTAGAAGTACATAAAAGGGTATGTATATGTTTATATGTATATATATATATATATATATATATATATATATATATATATATGTAAATACTGTTACTCGCAGCAAACAAGATCTGAGGTAATTCCAGCAGTGCATTGTGGGATAAGGGGCTTGGTCTCGAGCTACTGGCAAACCTTGAGCTTTGCTATCGGCCGTGTCGGAGCTGAGGATCGGCTCCGAACCCATCAGTGAGAATAAAGGCGAGATAAACAACTCACATGGAACATTATGGTAAGTACATAACTTCTATTTTTCTTCCCTAATCATGGCAACAAGGCAGAATATATACTCCTCCAACTGGATGTGCATAGGCAGTTATGTTTCTACTTGCACAGGACAAAAGAATTCAAAAAATCCGACCAATTGTTTATATCATTTTCAGAAAACAGAAAGGGTACTTCACTCAAAAAAGTTACCTTATCAAAATTGCTTATATACACTATCACTTATGTTTATACCTCACAGTGCAAACTACTGCCAGGAAAAATTTGTGGGCATTCCACTAGAGCATTATCTACCTCTACGGTATTTCAGGCCAGAATGCCTTTGGACTCAATTTGTGTGGCAGCTACTTGGGTTAATCCTCATACCTTCGTCACTCATTACAAGGTAGATGTGGCCTCTCAGAACAGGACATCCTTTGGTTACATTGTTCTGAAGAGTTTATTCCCTTGAGCCACCCGAGAAAGTAGGTGCTGGGGATGCTGTCCTAACAAGCAAGAATGAAGGCGAGATAGGGACAACATAACATAAAGAAGTTATGTACTCACCATAATGTTCCATGTTTGTTGTCCATGATCTCGCCTTCTTTCTTGCATCCCTCTCCATCCTTCCCTTTTCCTGGAGGATTGAGAGGAATTATCTGGTATTTGGCTATATGTGCTATGATTCCCTTCCTGCCTCATGAATTGGATAGGCTTAGGGTCTATCAGTGTTGTCTGGCTGGCAGTAATAGGTATAGATATAGATATGTTTGCAGATGACACTGTGATCTGTAGTGAGAGTAGGGAACAGGTGGAGAAGACCCTGGAGAGATGGAGATATGCTCTAGAGAGAAGAGGAATGAAGGTCAGCAGGACTAAGACAGAATATATGTGTGTGAATGAGAGGGAGGATAGAGGAATGGTGAGGATGCAATGAGTAGAGGTGGCGAAGGTGGATGAGTTTAAATACTTGGGGTCAATAGTTCAGAGTAACGGTGAGTGTGGAAGAGAGGTGAAGAAGAGAGTACAGGCAGGATGGAGTGGTGGAGAAGAGTGTCAGGAGTGATTTGTGAGAGACAAGTACCTGTAAGAGTGAAAGGGAAGGTCTACAAGAGGGTAGTGACACCAGCTATGTTATATGGGTTGGAGACAGTGGAATTGACAAAAGGGCAGGAGTTTGAGCTGGATGTGGCAGAATTAAAGATGTTAAGATTTGCACTGGGTGTGACGAGGGTGGACAGGATTAGGAATAAGTATATTAGAGGGTCAGCCCAGGTTGGAAGGTTTGGAGACAAAGCCAGAGAGGCAAGATTACGTTGGTTTGGACATGTGCTGAGGAGGGATGCTGAGTATATTGGAAAAAGATGCTAAGGATGAAGCTACCAGGTAACAGGAAAAGAGGAAGGCCTAAGATAAGGTTTATGGATGTGGTGAGAGAGGACATGCAGGTGGTTGGTGTGACAGAGCAAAATGCAGAGGACAGGAAGAAATGGAAACAGGTGATCTGCTGTGGCGACTCCTAACGGGAACAGCCGAAAGAAGATGATATATATATACATATATATATATATATATATATATATATATATATATATATATATATATATATATATATATATATATATATGTGTGTGTGTGTGTGTGTGTGTGTATATAGTCTGGTGTTATGGGTTATCATAAACGAGATCTAGGTAACTCTTGCTAGGCATGTTGTAGAGTCTAGCCTTGAGCCAGTGGCAGCTCTTGAGCTTTAGAATGCAGCCGAGCCAGCTCCGAACCCAACAAGCAAGAAAGAAGGTGAGATCATGGACAACAAACATGGAATATTATGGTGAGTACATAACTTCTTTTTTTGTATGACCTACAGAGCCACTGATATGCAGAGATAGAAACATATGTGGTGGTGTGCTGCTGTTATTCTCTGTACATGCCATAGTTCATATCCTAACCTACTATGTCATGTGTATTTGCACTATACTATGGTAGCAGTGCAACATGTTATGTAAACTGTTTGCATGTTGTTGTGTGTCACATGTTGGCAATAGCAGTGTGTGTGGATGCCAGATAGCTAACATATTCACTTGACTATGGCCTAATAAATGGATTTTGTCTTTGGGAGACAGTGAGGGTTGCAAGGCTACCAAGTGGTACTTTAATGAGATAAAATATTTTTGCACATTATGTACAGATACCACCGAGCGTGCCTGCTGGGTACTGTTATAATGGTCTTAGGTATTAAGTGGATAACTAGCACAACCTTGCTGGTGTTGACTGCTGCTACTGGCATCAGCCACTCTGGTGAGTAGTGCAGGAACCACTACAGTGTCCTGCATAGCTGCCATCTTGACCTTCTGTGCCAGTGGGATGATGAGATCAAAGAGAGTTCTACTAAATTCCACCGTAAGTATGCCATTTTTGTCACTGCACTGTGGTTTACACTGAATTGAAAGGGCATTGCTAGACATTTAAGTCATGATGTTTGTCTTTGTTTTTATTGTTTTTCAACTCCTGAGCAAATAGAGGACAATAGGCTACACTTTCAGAGGTGGATTGAGCATTTCTTCAGTTACAGGGGTGAATATGATTATTATCATAGTAAAGTCAAGTTCTGCAAATAATAACAGCAGTATATTACCCAGTATGATGATTGTGTAGTGTTAACTGTGACGCCCATATGTGACATCACTATGTGCTGCCTGACACAGCATACGTAAATACATTGGCATGACATGTGCACTGGGATCCACACACTCACTATGTGCAAACAGATGCCCTGTATGGCATGTCTGTATATCATGACCACTGCCACACAGTCACAGATATGCAAGGCTGTTAGCCCACTACCATGCTGTGTGTATTACAGTGGACCAGGTAGTCCTACAGCAAACAAAGTAACCTCTCTCCATACTGGCTGTGCATCACCCTATCAAATACCCATGCATTTTCCAGGTTGAACTGCATATCTATGGTATTCATACATTACAGCAGCTCTCTCCCATAGCAAATATTAGGTTACATTACAGTAGCTGCCAACCATGTGCAGTTAGCTGCCTGTGTGACTACCACTGTCTAGTTTACCTTTGGTATGACGCACTGGCACAGTAAGCCTGTTGTCCCACATAGTTTGTAGCAGTATGTCATGTCCACGTAGCCTTTCTTTGGGTAACCATTTCAAATGTTGGGATCTGCTAGAGGCGTTCCAAGACAAAGAGATTGAACAACTGAATAAAAACAGTTTTAAATATACTAGGTTTGAGATGGCCATTTCTGAGGATATTCCCATTTCTCCAGGGTATGGCAATCTTGCAGTTGGTATATAAGTTTGGGGAGTATAGGGGGCTTTCTTAAAAAGAAGTTTGAAGGAGAAGATCAGTGTTCGAGATTCGGTCTTCTCCTGTGGGTTTGGTCTTTCGGCTTGTTAACTCGACATTTTGACTGCTGACATTTCAGTAAGGAGCCCTTTCTTTGTCCTTGTCCCACATGACATGCGTACCCACACACACACACACACACACACACACACACACACACACACACACACACACACACACACACACACACACACACACACACACCTGCCATGGCTTCTGATGGCCAACAGCACATTACTGATGGTACCATTGCACATAACTCCCAAAGGCAAATAGAAATG
Organism: Protopterus annectens; assembly: GCF_019279795.1. Classification (NCBI taxonomy): domain Eukaryota; kingdom Metazoa; phylum Chordata; order Ceratodontiformes; family Protopteridae; genus Protopterus; species Protopterus annectens. Next base: position 95,532,601 of record NC_056726.1, on the reverse strand, counting down.
TGCTACTGCATGCTTGTTCCTACAGTAGGAACATATGAGATTCTATGGCTCTTGGAATCATATTTGGCAGATATTTAGTCTACCTAAAGGTACATGTAAGGGTGATATTAGGAAACAGACATGATAGTAATGATTTTGTTTTCTGTAACTCTTTCTTTGCTGCTGTTCATCTTTTATATTTTTATTTGATTGGTGTAACAGCAGTCTTCACTCCATTGTCCTGCACTGCCTTTGCCTGCTAATTCTTCATCTGCCTCCAGGCTTGCCTCTCCATTTAATGATATAAGTAAAGTGTCAGGCCTGTTTATAGTTATATACTTTTTTAAATACATAAATTAGACATATACAACCATTAACTATATAGAGTACAGCATATAAAGACATTCCATTGTGAAAAATAATGAAGTGCTCCTCTTTCTGACCCTCTGCTATGATTTTTAAAGGCCAGGATTTCCACGGTGGTGCAGCGGTAGCGTTGTTGCCTCACAGCAAGAGGTTCTCCCATTCGATTCTCGGCTGGAGTGCGGGGAGTGCCTTCTGTGTGGAGTCTGCATGTCCTCCCCGCGGTTGGGTGGGCGTTCAAAAGACATGCGTAAAAGGGCGTGTCTTCGCTGAAGGTTGGACGTCGAGCTGGCACCTCAGCATTCATGAAAATCTACTGCCAATCATTAGCGGACCGGAGTTCCGCTGTGGTGACCCCTAACCGGGAAAAGCCGAAAGACAACAACAGTGTAAAGTGTTTTAATGCCTGGAGGTTGAGAGGTATGACTATCACTGTAATTTGATAGTTAATAATTTAAAAACAGAAATAAGCACAGCTAAAGCTAATTAACTAAAACAAACTAAACAACAAATAATAAATTGTGGAAGTGTAGAAGAGAAGTAACAACGCATGAAATCCTTCCCAAAGCAGCAGTCTCAAACAACTTACAAACGTCAGTTACAGTTACTATAATTGATTTATTTAAAGAGAGAGAAAGCTTCTCACCTACATAAGGCTTCTTCAGACTCAGACATATAAAAATATACTTAAAAACATATAAAATAATTATAAGACATTAAAACATGTAAAAAATATACAAAATAATAATAAGATCTCATACATAATTACCATTAAATTCAACTTCTTAATATATGTGTCTATTATTAATGTCCTTACTTGTAATGTATATTATTTTGTATGCACTATATGGCACCTATTCCCTGAGTTCTATATTCATTATTTTAAGATCTATAAGTACTGAGCAGTTTCAGTGTTCAACTTGGTTTTATATCATCATAACGTAGTTTAATTAGTTTTATATTTTCTACTTTTTAATTACTTTAGTTATTTTCTTAACATCCCATAAGTGTACATGTTCAATTATTTGTGTTATGAATGTATTGTTCAATGCATATAAACTTGAATGCCACATAGCATGTACATCTGTTTTGTGAGCCATCCTAATGCTAGCCTTGTGTAATCTAATACGATTTTTAAAATACTCCATTAGTTTTTCCAACATAGAATTACTCACATGCCTCGGCAGGTGGCCAAGTAGACTCATGTTCATAGTGTATTGATAGTAAATTATGCAAATTTAAACCACCAACCTATATAAACCTATATATGTGTATGAAAATATTATATAGGATCAACGTACATACAAAACAAATTGCATGTCCCACACCTTCTCATACCTCCTGAACCTCCTGACAAATTAAGTGCTGGTGGACAATGTGTTCTATCACACAAACACAGGTTCTTCTTTTGTTTCTATACCTAAAAAATACCTGTCACCTATGATCCCCCTTTTTTGTGTGTGTGTGTTCATAATATATCCCAATGTGAATGGTGACAACATCTTTTATAATTCTAATGTCTTCAGTTATCAAATATGAAAATGCTGTTCCTGTCCGTATATATGTTTTTTCACATTTGCATTTTGAGACATCTTTCTGAAAAATAATGGATGAGCTGAGTGTTTCTATGTATGTATGGAGTTATCAACCTTTATTATATCACTGTCTTATAACCTCTTCTACTTCTAGTAACCTCTCCCCTAATTAAATCACTACCATAATATATGTCACTAGAATTATATCTCTAAAAACCCTCATGGCCTGTCCTTTTATTATATTGTTAAAAACATATTACATTTGTTAAAAAAAACAAATTATTCACTTGAATTACTGAAGAGAAATATGCCTCAGTCTCTTCTCTCCATTGATGTTTTACCATGTCTCTTGACCTCAGGAATCAAGCATTAGTTGTGTGTTATTCTCACTGGTAGATTTTAATGTATTTATGATTATGATTATTTCCTGATGTTTTCTTAGTGCTGCATGTTGTGGGGGGGGGGGTGATTATGTGATATGCCAAGCTATGTGTAAATCATTCTTCATTAATTTCTCTTGTAGGGCTTACTATGAATAGCTGCATCTCATTTAACACTGTATTATGTAACCCCAAAGCATGTAAATCTTGAGAGGGTGCTACTCAAGGTAGTGATACTCCCAAAGTTGCAAAGCTCCAAAATGAAGAAGAAAAAGTCAGGTGTACATTCTGCATTTCTGAGGAAGATTTCAAGGTGATCTGCTTAAAAGAGGCACTTTAACAGTTAAAGCATTACACATCTTACTAGTATCTTCCCCAATCAGAAATTGCAAAATTAGTGACTTATTCCCCGCGAGATGACAATGCTAGGTAAGCACTGACATAGGCACTGTTACATGCTCTGTTCTTGTCTCCATCATCATTTTGAGAGTTGCATTTCTCTCAGAGTTCTAGAAGATTTATTTGTTGTATACTTTTATGTTCCTTAAAAAATTACTATTAATATTTTTTTCTTCAGGTGTGTTTTTTCTTCTTTGATGTTAGTCTTTCTTGTTGTGTCTTTCGGCTTATCCCAGTTAGGGGTCACCACAGCGGAACTCCGGTCCGCTAATGTTTGGTAGTGGATTTTTACGTGCCGAGTTACCAGCCCTGACGCACAACCTTCAACAAAGGCACGCCCATTCACGCATGCCTCCACACAGAAGACGCTCTAGCTGAGAATCGAACGCGACAACGTCTTACTGTGAGGCGACAGCGCTACTGCAGCACCACTACCATGGGTGATATTAGTCCTTCTAATGGTAAGGGTAATTAAATCCATCAGCAAGTGGGACTGCAGTAAACAAGGTTCCAAAGAATGTCCATTCCAAGTGTCTTTTTTTTTGGGGGGGCCTGAATATAATGTTGAGGATTGTGAGATTTATGATACATTTAATCAGGCCACAAAAGTAAGGCTGTATAAAGTATTAGCTTCATTCTTAAATTAAAAAAAAAATGAAACTGAAAAAAATGAATAAAATTATTTGGTTGAGCTGACAAAACTGGATAAGGTAAAGAAGTTAATTTAGAAGCAGACAGAATTCAATAAAAAAGCATCATCCCCTATCTTCTGTTGAGGATGGCAGTTTTATAAGGCAAAATGGTATGCATTTCCTGGGTCGTGGAATATACATATGCATATTTATGCTCTTGGTGTGCAGGATGCTGATGTCCTAGCTGAAATATGTGTTCTGTGTTCTACAGAGCATATCAAAAGTGGTAAATCAAGCAGATTCAGTATGACCTCTAAGGCTGCATTGAAGGGACACAAAATAGAAGAAAATGCTTAGAGTAATGAGAATGGGCAGACTTCAGAATAGAAGAGACTGCAGCTTGATCCATTACCAGAGACAGGCAGATGTTGTCAAACTGAAGATAAAGTATAAGTGAATGGGTGGCAAATCTAAGGGTGAAGATTTTAGAATAACATTAGGAAGAATTACTTCAAAAATGATCACAGAGTCCTGGAACATACTGGTGAGGTGGTAGAGAAGCTTAACTAGGGATGGGCAAAGAAGGCAGCCACATTGGGCAGAAGATCTTAGGGGTACAATCAACAGATGTCAGTTGGTAGGTAGTACAGTATTTCATTTCCATTCTGGCATTTCCGGATGACTGTATATTCCTATACTGCTTTTGTGATCAGCACTGAAGTGCTTGCTTTAGCGCTTCCTGCATGGTGCATATTGTAGCACATTGTTTGCTAACAATGTAGCAAGCCGTTTGGTACAGTCAGCAGTCAGTTTTTAAAAGCTGACTTTTTTTTTGCTCCTTAAGTGAGAGATGGGTACACAGATGGCCTAGTGCTCCACTGGAGGAGGAGAAGAGGAGAGGAGTTCCAGACTGGAAAAAAAGCAGAAACCAGACCATATTTAATATTGAGAGTTGTCAGATTAGGGAGCAACATTAATTACTAAATGAGACAGCCATGGCTCTGACGTGGTAGAGGATTGTAGCTGTATAAAGGGTGTAATGACAAAATAAAGGGATAATTGCGCTGAACTAACTACAGCACTTCTGGAGACGAGATGTAACAAATATATATATTTTTTTGTGGGTAAATCTATGCATTGTGATAGCAAATGCAGTTGCACAATGCATTTAGACATTTTATGTCTTATTTTTTCATTGTTTAAAATAGTTAAGTGGAATAGTCCAAAATAGACCCTTTGCAGCCATGTCTTGGGAGCAAAACTATTAAGACACACATGTTGAAATAACTGTGAAAGAAAAAGAAAGTTAATTTTTTTTATACTACACATTTCTACTTAGAATTAATTTTATTCAGTAAGTCACTTCACTTAGTGATGCACTCACTGTCTGTTGCCAGGAAGAAAGAGTATGTGTTAAGGGAGGAAGGTTATGTAAAGTAATATTTACAAGCAGACCATACTACAAAAAAGAACCAAGTTAAATATCGCTTTCATGCAGTATTATTTATTTAACATTTGTTGACTGGGAAAGGCCTACTAGGACAGAACCTATTTTCAGCAGAGGCCCAGGGAGAAATGCTCCAGATGCATGTCTTTGGAAAGTGGGAGCACACATTACTTTTCACCTTCTTTGGCATTCTTCTGTAATATACTACACTGACACTCTGCTATTTGATTCTGGCTTGGACCTTCTCATTCAGACTTCCGTTCTCCTCAGTCACCCAGAGGCCCAGGGAGAAACGCTCCAGATGCATGTCTTTGGAAAGTGGGAGCACACATTACTTTTCACCTTCTTTGGCATTCTTCTGTAATATACTACACTGACACTCTGTGCCATTTGATTCTAGCTTGGACCTTCTCATTCAAACTTCTGTTCTCCTCAGTCACCCCTCCCAGGTAATTTAAGTTGTTAACTTGTACCACTGTTTTTCCTTCTGTCTTGATTTTCAGCTTCTTTTAATTTTCCTCATTTTCTGCCATTACAGCTGTCTTAAATGTACTCAGCTTCATTCCATGTGCTCCAGTTTTGCATTCCATTCCTCAATCCTTTGGTGAAGATCTTGTTTAGAGACTGCCTGTAATGCAATATCTTCTGCATATAGCAAATTTTTGATCTGTCCACTTTGACCTGTTTACTGATATTGCACATTACTATTATGAACAGCAGTGGGCTCAGAGTTGAACCATGATACACACCCGCTCCCACTTGGAACCCCTCTGTAAGTCTGAACGCTGTTCATATTTGTGTTTTTTTGGACTTTGTACATCACAAGGAGTTCTCAAATCTGCTTTCTTGGGACCTTGTCATATACTTTCTCCAAGAATAGGAATGTTCAGTTGGACTGTTTCCTCATCTCTAGTTTCTTCTCAATTACCTGTCTCACTGTGGGTGACATGGCCCCCACAAATGACTGACTACAACAAGGCTTGCTGATATCAACAAGTATTTTATGTTTTACACTGATACTACTAGCAGACATGAGCTGTGTTGTATGCAGCTGGTATTGTGATCTGTAGTCTGTACCAGTACATAAGTAAATGTTCTAATCTACATACAGCCAACTTGCAGTATGTGTGTGCCTTGGCATGTCCTGTATGCAGTGAGTGGAAGTGATGCTAGCCTGAATGTGGCCATGTTTTTGTGTGAGGCTGTTACAGCAGTATACATCATGTTATGGAGCCATAGGACATGTGAACTTAACTAGCATAATGGCCATACAGCCCTCACAATCAGAGACATCTGTATATCCCTCTGTGTAGGACCAGCACATATTGCCCCAGTCCAAGAGAATTGGGCAGAAGCCATGTGTTGAGATGATGGCCACCCAGCCAATTAAATAGATAGCATGTGCTGAGGTGCACTGAGGTGCTCTCTGTACCATTAGGCAGGGTCTGTTTTGAGGGTGTGTTTATGTCTGCTAGACAAATCTCTCCCACAAGCATGTAGTACTAACGTCACATACGAAGTTAATGTCCTTACAGTGAGTTATCCATCTACTATGTCTCCTACAGATAGGCAGCATATGCAATCAAGCAAAGGTCATACACTGCCCCGTATGCAAGGCACAAATCACTTCTGAGTAGTCTATATGCCAAAGGCGACAATGACACTCATTGCAGACGATCCCCATTGAACACATACTGAAGACGTGAAGTGTCCTTGTGAGGGACCATACTGTTATGTGCAATTGCCAGTACTGTATGGAAAGGTACATCAATAAATGGCCATTGCACTCAGATATTGGAATGCTGAGGGAGGAGTACTTTGAGGTTACGAGTATGGCACTTACAGGTGACTGTGGTTTCAGCTATGCCATATGAGTCCTGTGCCATACCCCTGTAGAGACATGGTGATCTGAGGCACATTAGGTGTAAACCTTCCCATGGCCAGGTCTGTGTGCCCAGTTCTTTCACCCCCTGAGTATGTACATCACATGTTGCGACTGATGTGTTATTTACCAGGTATATAGGTCTAACGGATGGAAATGATACTACATATATGTATTTGCATGGAGTTTATGGCCATTTGTATGTCATCAGGCATGTGTTCGCAATACCCTCTTGCATGATAGTGACATACCACAGAGACTCTACGAGTGCTCACAATTTGCAGGCATCAGCCAACATTGTTAGCCACAGTCAGTCAGTAGTTGCATGTATTGTGGTTAAATGAATTCCAAGTAGTAGAGGACCCAGGACTGTGCCTTGTTGAGCACTGCTGCTTACAGATCAGCTATTGGAGGCGGATGTTCCTATGTTGCGTATGTGTGCCATCAATGGGCCACTTAGCAATCCCTACAACAACAGTATTGTTGATGCCTAAGCACATGCTTTGTAAATGTTGCCTGAGTGGGGGATGTAGTCAGATGGCTTGACTCAGAGTAGGGGGTTGTATGCCCTGATGTACCCTCACCCAGGTTTTTGGTGACTGCCTTGGAAATGTCCATCACATGTAACAGTCATGCTCTCCCTGTCACCCATCCAAACTGTGTACAGTCAACTGTGTGTCAATCACATATATATGTGCTGATCAGCTTCATGATGATTGCTCCGATAGATATACAGATATGGATACTTAGACAAAGAAGTATATAGTTATGTTGGTCAGTGGATGCACCACCTCTGTACAAAGGTATAACAGTTGTCTCCCACAAGCATGTCGTACTAATGTAACATAATAGGTTAATTTCCTTACAGTGAGTAAGCCATCTACTATGCTCCCTACAGATAGGCAGCATATGCACTCCAGCAAGGTTACACCTTGCCCTGTAGTAAACCTTATCACAAATTATTAATGCATGAGTATGCTGACCTCCACCATTGTCCTTGGTAGACTGTCATACAGATGTGAACCTATAGAGCCATGCATGTATACTGCTGTACCTTGCTAAAGTCATATTTCTGCTCTGCTGCCATGCTATGCTGTGCTGCTTCACTGTTGCTGTGTGTCCATAGGTTATCACCTCAGACCCCTGGAAGGGAAACTTACACAGGTCTGTGATATACCTGTCATTGTGTAACAGTACAGCCAGTACAACATGATACAACATAAAGTCCACAAAAGTATGTTGCATACTCATGACACATGCCAGCATACCATGTATGTTGGTGACCACTACAAGTGGCATGGCAAAACAATACTGCATTACATAAGTACATGTCAAGTAATATAGTCATCCTGTGCATCAGACACATAGCTTCATACCCCTGCATCGATGGGAAGGATGACAGGGATGTGGCACAGGTATCATCACTTGCACAGGATGATGTGTGGGACTGCTGGAGGCCTAGTTTGGCATGTGTGTGAGCCAGGAAGGAGAGTGGGTTAGATGGACCATGGAGTGGTGCCGTGTGTGTCTGTAGTTGACCTGCATGTGACAGTGGTGTATGAGTGTGTGTGCGTACACAGTCAAGCTCAGTGCTAGCCCTACACATGTGTATGTTGGACAGCTTTGAACCATACATGGTAGAGTTGACAGCACACCATCTCTGGCTCTGAACATGGGAACTGGCTCTGCCAGGAGATGCACTGGCACCACAATGCCCAAGGTCAGATACAGTGCTAGTACCTGATGGTGGCTGCTGTCTTCTGGGGACGTGTCCCCCATGGGGAATGTCCAGGACCATGAGCCCCTCTGTAGCAGTGGATGTGCTGCCACTATGGGAGCTTAACTGTGCATGGCCACGTGGACTCTCAGCAGATGGTGTTGCTGATCTACATCTACAGGTCAGACGCCTACCTCCAAACACACGTTCCAGCACAGACAATGTGAGTTCCAAGATAGACACTTTCTCACCCCACCATCTGTTCACTACATCAGTGATCTGATCCAGGGTGTCCCCACTGCGGTGGAGGCAATCATGGATGTCAGACTGTGCTGCATCCATAACCCTAAGCATACATCTAGTGTTCCATTTAGAACGTTCCTGTGTCTCCATGATGGCCTGAAACATGTGCCGAGTGACCCGTGATGTGACACTTGCAACAGGTGGTGGATGGACAGCAGTTCTCCTATGAGCACCCCTGTCAGTCCACCTGTTTGGGACCTCGCCAGCTGTCTGGCTATGGACAGTGTCTATACTCACTGAAGCCATAATTGCCACACTGGCCTGTTCAATGTCTCCACCCTCTGACTACCTAATATTTGGCACCTGTGGGAACTGGTTATGTGTGGGCATACTGAGTGTGCGCAGTGGCAGTGGGGGCAGTAGAGGGATGTCAACCTCTGGGACATATTTAGCCCCCGAGAACCCCACCTGTGTCTCTCTATGGCCACCATCACCATCAGTGTCCGAAGAGACACTGACATCAGGTTGTGTGAGGGAGAGACCCCAACCCCTCAGTCACCTGTGAAAACCAAGACAAAAGCAGCACATTACTGCCTGCACTATTATGTATGGCAAATCCACAAAGAGTCATAATAATGAGGATCCACAACTGAATTACCAGTCTCATATCCTGTCATCTCCTCTTTCTTGCACAACAGACGTCCTCACAACAAAATACACATTTGACTCAAGGCCTTTATAACAAGCATGCCAAGTAAATCATGTCACCCCTGACCAGTACCTTTTAGGTATGCAGTATGGCAGTATACCTGATAAAACAACACATAAAACTCAGTACACCTATCTTAACAAATATATTCAAATACAAGTTTCAGTGCCTAAGGTATGCACCATCGACCTTTTGGTTTTTACAAAGCATGTCGGATTAATTATCTCATGTACATCAGAAGGCTTATTCGCTCTGAACTATAACTGCAAAGGTGTTTCTGCTCATTCAGCTACACTCCTGTGATTACCCACTCTAGGAAACTTAGGTAACTGTTCCAGACTGGAACATACAAACATTCTACTTAGTTACACACGACATTAAGTGTACATAAGGAATTATCCTGGCTCTTAACCTTAATAGCATATATATATATATATATATATATATATATATATATATATATATATATATATATATATATATATTCCATAACAAAACAGTATCAAGCTTACCAGGAGCAGGATCACATTCTTGGACAACTCCTGACAGACATGTAAAAAGCTGAGGGTGAGGTAATTTCAGTACCATCGAATGTTGCAGCACACAAGGTAATACCTGTATAGATCTCACATGTATAGCAGCTATGTGTTACTTGATGTATTGGTGACATTCTGAGTATGTGTACCACTGAGGTTAACCCCCCCCACAGCACATAGACCTGACACCTACATAAATGTATGTACTGCCTGACAGAATGACTGCTACAGTATTACAGTGGTGATCATCATAAGCTTACCTGCATGCTCCTCTGGTGTGGATGCTGTGGCATCCACCTACATGATGTATGATGTGATGGAAGCCTAGGAGCTGTCACATGTCCCTAGGTTCACCAGGAATTTCTCAGTGGCCATGAGTGGTTGCTCCATTACAGGCCCTCCACCAGTGACGGCGCAATCCCTGGCTACATCAGCTGCCCTTCATCATACAGCATTCACCATGTCTATAGTGCGGTGTTGAACCTGCTCATATATCCTGTCCTGGTGGCCAGTCTCATTCACATCCCGTATAACGTCTACCACAATGCAGCCCACTGTTCCCTGTTATGCCTCCCCCTGGATAGGAGGATGTGATGATACTGCCATAGTCCTTGAAGTATTAGTTCATTCTCTGCATCTGAGAAGGGGGCATACCATCCTCGATACATTAGTCCTGAAACACACCAAAAAGGAAACACATTACAGGAAGACATACATTGATGTCCACTACATACAGATACAGCAAGAACAAAATGGCCAGCACTATCCACTGCCTGCTCACACATGTCATACCCCACAGTGTGACAGCATCATTACTGAGGTAGTTCCCTATGTGACATGAGAGATTCTGCTGTATGATCACTCACTCAACATTCCGATCCACTGTGGTGTGTCC
>NC_056726.1:95424384-95516884 GCF_019279795.1 Protopterus annectens | reverse complement strand
ATACAGGACCACACAGAGGCTGCCAACACTGTATCAGGAGTGTATTTGGAAAGCTATGCATGGGTTAATGTGCTAATGAGGCAGTGGCGAGGAAATATTTGGTGGATGTGAACTCATTCCTGCTTATTGTTTTGTGGTTTTAAGTTTGTGTTTGTCGTCACAGTATTATTACTTTCCTGACATGTATCTGCCAATGTGCACACACTGAGAATGGGGACAAAGGAATTTGAGAAATAGGAACATCTGTTGAAAAGGGTACCACCTGCTGATTCTTTAGGGTCAGTGCGTTAGCATGTAGAATGCCATGAGGCATATCTGTCAACCTAAACACACACAGAATGGGTTAAACACTTTGGTAAAATAGGAACATTTCTTGAAAATGTGAACTGAACGTGGGGAGAAAGGCCTTGCAAAAATAGGAACATGTGTTGACAATGTCAGCATGTAATTACGATAACATTTGCGTTACTTTTCTATCTGTATTTCGCACCAGGACTGCTGCCGCGTTAACGGAAGAGTGCCAAATATTGGCTATAGGGGAATTCATAAAGATTACCATGATGTTTGCACACTATGTACACATTGCAGTAACCTTTTTTGAATTCAGAGACAGCTCTAAGATGGTGTGCATTATGCTCTAGCATGAAGATGTGCAGTACTGTGTAGGGCTGGCTCTGTGACCATTCTCTATGCTAATGAGCCACACTAAGGGAGAGGCATATGCTAATTAGCATATGCCTCTCCCTTGGTGTGCCTCATTAGCATACCAAGGGAGAGGCATATGCTAATTAGTCATGTGGTCTCCCTCTCTCTCTCTGTCTCTTTCTCTCTCTCTCTCTCTCTCTCTCTATCTATCTCCCTCTCCTGCAACTACATCCAGGAAGGCATTTGGGCACAGAACAATTCATGAAATCAATCAAACATGTAGATCAGCATAGCTAGCCCTACCATGTAGCAGTAGTGAACATGGCCAAAAGGGCATGTTCATCTGTCAATGCATAAAGTAGTATTGGGATTGCAGGTGGGGGTGGGGGGGCCACTGACCACCTGGGTTACTACATTTGTGCCTTAATTTAATCTAATCTACTATTTGGGTCAGGGGTGGTAGACACACTAGTCACCAGGGAGTATTCTAAACTCCTGTGCCTTAATGACATGTGAAATTAGTACAGGGAACCAGTTGACACCAGGGATATGACTTGCAACATGGGTGGGTAGACAACTCAGGAACAGGTGCAGGGATTGTGGTGTGTGTGTGTGTGTGTGTGTGTGTGTGTGTGTGTGTGTGTGTGTGTGTGTGTGCGTGCGTGCGTGCGTGTGTGTGTGTGTGTGTGTGTGTGTGTGTGTGTGTGTGTGGGTGCACACATGGGCGCCTGTTTGTTTGTCTGAATGTGTCCTTGTGTGTGTTGCACAGTGACTGAGTGAGGATGCCTATGCATATACAGAGTGGCAGCAACAGGTAGCTACCGCAATGAGCAGATGAGTTAATTGCAGTTCAACAACATGCAAATTAGCTTATAACAAGGCCTTACCTCATTGGGGCTAATATGCCTGTGAATCACAAAATACTGCATTGTGGGAGCAGGTCCTTTTTAGCACTGGTCATCCACAAATCTGTATTCTTCTGTGGATGAAATGATAAAACCATGGGTTGAAAGGTGATGGCTCCATATGTAAATACTTATCTATCTATCTATCTATTATACATAGTTTAATTATATGCTTAAACTCTCCCCAGGATTTAATAAAATCCATGTAGGGACCGTGTAGAGCCATGTACATGGCCATGCTTCCCCCTCAGCAGTGCGCCATGAATATTAGTGATGGTGTGCTTCCAAGGGAGGGCATAGGAACAGAGATATTGAATCCGTGTAGGGAGAAGTGTAGAGGCTGCCCATGGTTGTGGATGCCTGGTCAGATATTATGTACAGGGTGTGGCTCCCAGTAATGCTCCACGCTACTGTTGAAATGCTGTGAATTGTTTTAAATGTATAATTTTTTCCCTCTCTGTATGTTTGCACTATGCGGTGCAGAGCACAGCAATGCCAAGCCGTGCTCACATATAGACAGCTGACACCTGCTACACATCTAAAAATAGAAATCAGACGTAATTAATTATCATAATTACATTTTTTAATTGCCATTTGGGTGGCATGGCGCAGTGCGCCACAGAGCCAAGCGACACTTATACATACATAGCCAGCAGAAGCCAGACATCTGAAAATAGAAACCAGATGTAATTAATTATTTATTTCTGGGCCTGTTTAAGCATGTTTGCGCTGTGTGGTGCTCAGCAATGCTGACAGGTAGCCCAGTAGTATATGTGAAGGTATAGTAGTTTTCATAATATCCAAGTAGCTAAATGGGTAGAGTTACAGTCTAATGCTTAGTATGTCCTAGATTCAAGTCCACAGCAGTCATAAGATGTCTGTAATTTCATTTAGTATATATGTTTAATTTTAAAAACAAATTTGTGAAATATGGCACTGCTGCACTGAGCACTGCTTAAACATGCTAACAGCTACTGCTGTTTGCATGGTGCTAAGCTTTGCTAAAACATCAGTACTGCGAGTTTTCATGCTACTTAGCTGTGCTTAGCTGATTTGCACTCTGCTAAGCAACATGGCACTTTTTTGAATGTTGCTCAGTAATGTGTAAGTGTGGGAAAACAGCCTGTATTAGGCACAATAGGTGGAAATTCTGCACCCTTCTTTGGAGTCTGATTATCTGCAGATATGCCAGGCATTGTTGGAGAGGTTACATGCTTTTGGATGCAGAGATGGGGCATTCAGAAATCCAGGGTCTTTGTTCGGCACCTGGTAAAAAATTATGAATCCAGGCTGATGCTTGGCAGTTTCCAGGGCTCAGAATGTAAGGCAGAGGCCTGTGACCAGTTGGCCATAGAATGTAACAGTGTTACTGGTATCCCCCACATTGGTGAGCAGTGTCATCACCATTATGACAAGCTGAAGAGGAGAAAGAGGGGAACCTTGGACACCTGAGTCAAAGAAGCAAGAGCTGGGCATGCCCACCAAATATGTGAGTATGTTTTCCACTGTTTTACAAAATGCAAGCTGAATGTTTGCAAAAGTGGCATACATAATGGTGTGCTTCTCTCCCAACAGCTGCAGCTGAGAGGACTTGCAATGTTGAGTCTCAGGCCAGGTGTGTGACCAGGTTGCGCTATTAGTGTGGTAAGTATGCATTTATTATGCTAACTGTAGTGCAATAAGCAAGAAAGAGTAAAGCATTTACCGCAATAAAGTATATACAATAAAAACTGTAGTGCAGTAAATGGACAAGTAGAACTGTAGTGCAATAAATGTGCAATTAAAGAGGTAGTGCAATAAATGAACAATAACTGTACTGTGATAAACAATTATCAATACCAATAACAGTAATCAAAATGGTGCAGAGCAGGATTGTGTTGTCATAACCATTGTAGTAGAGCTGCTTGCATTGCTTGTCTAGGGTAAGGTTGCTGAGTCAAGTGTAACACTGTCTCCAGCACAATATCAGTCACATAATGCTCTCTGTTCCTCCTACTCTTGATAATAAAGGTATATGGGTGAGGTAGCCCACTCTGTGGGCAGATATTGTGTATGGACTTCACAGACATTTATCAGCAATACCAATAAAGTGTTAAGCAGCATTGCTGATTCCTAAAGAAATATGTCTTAATAAATATAGTGCAGCTGTATTCCAAGCATGTGTGCTCTACTGTCACTGCAATCAAGTATAACACTGTAATAGTTTTAGAATGCAAAACTAATGCCCTGTAATGTGTATTGCATAACTTATAGTATGGCCCAAGGTTGTCTCCAGACCAATAGTCACACACTGCTCTCATCTTCCCCAATCCAGGAACAACAGGTATATGTTTGAAGTAGCCCATATTATGAGCAGATATTGTGTTTAGATTTTACAGACCCTTATCAGCAATACCAATAAAGTGTTAAGCAGCACTCACAAATAAATATATATATATATATATATATATATATATACATATATATATATATATATATATATATATATATATATATATACATATACATACATATATATATATATATATATATATATATATATATATATATATATATATATATATATATATATATATATATATCAACCAAACACAGCCTCTGTAATAAAAATCTGTTTATTATTATTACAGAGGCTGTGTTTGGTTGGTATATATATTTATTTGTGTGTTTTGGCTGTTTGATATACAAACCTTCATTCACTGGATGGATTTTGTTTTTACTTTTGTTAAGCAGCATTGCTGATTCCTAAATAAATCTGCCTAAACATTTCCAGTACGGCTATATTCCTTGCATGTCTGTACTAAGCTGCTGCAGTCAGTTGTTACTCTATTTGCAGATGTCCCCCGCAGTCATAGCTGTTGGGTTCTATTCCCATGCCTGCCAACCAAGGTATAACGGCTGTCTAGTTATATGTACTGTACACAAACATGCCTCCCAAGTGTCATGATTTCTCATAATGTAATTAAAGAACTGCCTAATCTGTCTGTCACAGGATTACCAGAAAAATGATTACCTGGAATGCACTGTATTACCAAATCCTCTTACAGAACACCTTGATAGTTATATAAGTCCATGTTATGTGAAACTGTTCTGTATCGCTGTGTACCAGCAGTTGTTATTGCTTGGCCCATACTGACCCATGTTAACAGCTTGAGAGGTATGTACATGCTACTTCAGCTATAGGAGAATTGTAGTCACTGTACTCAAAACTGACACTACATACCTGTAGAGTATTTATTGTCAGTGTTCTCAGGGATATAGTCTGCATTGTCAGTAATGGAATGATGTTCTTCGTGTTTCACTGTTGCAGTCATAACTGTAGGGTGTTCCTGCCGGCAGGCAGCCCGAGGTCGGCCAGAATTCCAAAGTCTGGGTCCGGCGTCGGCTGTACCAGCAAGTACCCTGACGTCAGAACGCAGAGGTATAAAGCTGACAGCCGACGCCATCTTCTCCAGTCTTTCTTGCCGTGCGGTGGAAAGCAGCTCGCAAGTCGTTGTTTGGCGCATTCAGAACAACGTGCTTTGATTGTCGTCGGTCCGAAGTTTTCTACTTCTCTTCTCAAGCTAAGTACCCCATTGGGGAAACTTTTTTCTTGCTCCTCCAATGTCAGAAAAAGTTAATAATTGTATATTGTGTGGAAAACAAATACCTCATAAAGATTTCCACTCTTACTGTCTACCTTGCTTAGGCCCTGACCACGACGTTTCTTGCTGTCGGTTCTGTGCCAGGTTTAATTCTCGCACTATCAAGCGTAGGTACGATTGGGTCTTGAATTATTTCGGTAGACGATTCAATTATAGGATGTCGTCGGATACTTTACCGACAACCGGAATTCAAAAGAAACGCAAAGACAAGGATAGGCCTCCGAGGTCCAAACAAGATACTTTGCAGCCGGAGCCAGCTTCGGGTTCGGCGGTCGTCAGTGAGGCGCTTTTGCAGCCCCTGTCATCCGCCACTTCGGAACCGATGGCTGACACGGACTCCCATGGGGACCCTTCTAGGCCTAGTGTTTTATCTGCTGCAGGACCTTCGGACGTCGCTCCTTCAGATGGGTCCGGAACCGCTATGCAGGTACCGGCTTCTGAGGGTTTTTTCAGGCCTTCTCACATCACTATTTCTACAAAGACAAAGGCAAAGTCAAAGACTCCTGTTAAACCAAGGGTTTCTGCTCAAGCTTCCTCGGATACACCTCCCAAGTCCCAGAAACAATTACTACGGATGGCTGAAGATTTACTGACAATGATTAGGGGTTCTCACTCTCCTCCAGAAAAAAGGCCTAGACAGGAAATTCCTTATGATTCATCTGATCAGGCTTCTGTGTCTTCTGTCTCTTCCTCTGACCAGGATTATTCTTTTCCTCCTTATGAGGATTCTGATGCAGAGGACTCTATTCCCTCTGCTTCTCCCCCTGAACATTTCTCTTTTGGGGAAACCTTACTTGAGATGAGGGAGCATTTTCATTGGGAAGGTCAGGATTATTCTGCTTCCAAGAAGAGACTTAGGGAATTTCTCCTTCTCCCTCAACACAGGCCTTTGGCTATTCCTCCTGTACTTGATATTGTGGATGATGCTTTTTCTGAAGCTAACTTGAATCCTGATTCCTTACTGCCTGCTCCTTCTAAGCCTGATAGATTTTACAGAGTCCCTGACTCCCATCAATTCTTATTTAAGAACCCTTCTGCTGATCCTGAAACCATTTCTCAGGGTTCTAGGGCTGCTAAGGCCGCTTCATCTAAAAATCCTATTCCCTCTGAAAAGGATTCTCGTGCCTTGGATAGGTGGGGCAAAAAGGTTTACACTTCTGCTACTCTTTCTGTTAGAGCTTTAAATTGCCAGTTTCACATGTTCAAGTATCAGCAATTTCTTTTGTCTGTTTTAAAGCAAAGGCTCTCTACCTTTCCTGCATGTGCAGAGGACATGGAATTACAGGATGTATTGCATGCAACTGAACAAGTTAGCAAACATAGTTTACATTGTGGTTTTGATGCCTTGGAAGCTTCTTGCAGGGCCGCAGCCTCTGGTACTGTCATCAGGAGACATGCTTGGCCGTGAGCAGAATTTACCTGAGCAGGTTAAGGCTAAACTGTTAGATGCCCCTGTTCAGCAATTAAACTGTTAGATGCCCCTGTTCAGCATGATGTTTTGTTTGGATCCAAGGCTGAGGAGGTTATTAAAAAGATGGAAGAAAAAGCAAAATCTTTGCAGACTGTCAAAGATTTTTTACAAGTTCAGCCTCCTAGATTTTCTAGAAATTGGCCCTCCAAAAATTGGTCCTTTCCCACGTCTGACAGGCCTCAAAGGGGAAGATATAGACGCTCCAGAGGTCGGGCACAGGCTCAGGCCTCTTACAGGTCAAGCCAATGGGCTGCTTCTTCACCCAGAAGGGGAGAAGACAGACCTCAATCACAAAAGAAGCAGACCCAATGACTCTCTCCGTTGGGCTACAGGTCCTCCTTGCCTGGAAGCCCCTCTCGGAGGAAAACTTTCTCTTTTCTACCAAAATTGGACTCATATTACCCAGGACAAATGGGTTTTAAACGTGATTTTAAGAGGCTACAAATTCCACTTTCATACTCTGCCAAGGTCTTCGGGTTGGCCGGATCTGCCAAAACATCAATGGTCAGAGGCCTTAAATCAAGTGGACGCTTTATTGGCCATGAGAGCCATAGAGCCTGTTCCACTTCCAGAGATGGGAAAAGGTTTTTACTCCAGACTATTCCTGGTCCCAAGGAAACAAAACTCATGGAGACCTATTCTGGACCTCTCAGTATTAAATACCTTTCTGGAGATTCCAAAATTCAAGATGCTTACTCTGCAACAACTTCTTCCCATGCTCTCCCAAGATGCTTGGATGGTTACATTGGACCTGAAGGAAGCCTATTTACACATTCCCATCAGACAGGAACGCAGAAAATACCTCAGATTCAAGGCAGGTTCGAGACACTTTCAATTCTCTGTACTGCCCTTTGGCTTATCTACTGCGCCCAGAGTCTTTACCAAGTGTCTGGCTCCAGTAGTAGCTTATTGCAGACTCCAAGGGATTCAAATTTACCCCTATCTGGACAACTGCCTTATTCAGGCGGACAGCAAGGATCTTTTACTTCAACATCTGCAGTTTGTTCAGCGTCTTCTCCTACTTCTGGGATTCTCAGTGAACACAAAAAAGTCACATTTGATCCCCTCTCAGCAAATGATCTTTTTGGGAGCTCTTCTAAACATAAACCTACAAAGGGCCTTCCTTACTCCAGAAAAGCAAGTACAGCTGGCATCAATTTTCAAGACCTTGGCTACTCTGACTCAGCTCACTGCAAGGAAATTCCTGCAGACACTGGGCTACATGGCTTCTTGCATCCTGTTGATTCCAAATGCAAGGCTTCATATGAGAAAACTTCAATGGTACCTAAAGAGTGTATGGTCTCAGCATTACCACAGCCTGGAAACAATGATACCTCTGATTCCCAGCCTCCAAAAAGAGTTCCTCTGGTGGTCCAGGGCTTGTGCTTTAAACAAAGGGAATCCCTTTCGTCTACCTCATCCTGTTCAGATCATAACCACAGACACCTCGGATTATGCTTGGGGAGCTCATTACCTAAACAATTGCCAGCAGGGCTATTGGACAAAGAAGCATCTGCCCTGGCACATCAACTTGAAGGAAATGTTGGCAGTTCAAAATGCTCTTCTAGCCTTCCAGAGTCTTTTGCAACCAGGCCATCTTCTGATTCGCACAGACAATACCACAGTCATGTGGTACATAAACAAGCAGGGGGGCTCTCACTCTTACCCCTTTGCAGACTAGCCATGAGTTTATGGGACACAGCTCTAAATCTGAATCTGCATCTTCAAGCTCAATTCATTCCAGGAAAACAGAATCTCTTAGCAGACAGCCTAAGCAGAAATCTTTTGGATCCTCACGAATGAATGCTGGACCCCAACATATTCAGCAGGATTACGGCAGTTTGGGGTTGCCCTCAGATAGATCTGTTTGCATCTCATCTCAATCATCAGCTGCCTCTCTTTTGCACCAGGTCCTTCCACAAAGCAGCTTGGAAAGTGGATGCCCTGTCTTTCAGCTGGAGGAATCTTTCGGGATATGCCTTCCCTCCTCTTCCTCTTCTGCCTCGGGTGTTACTGAAAATAAAACAGGACAAACCCAAGTTTCTCATTTTGATAGCTCCCAATTGGCCTCGGCAGTTTTGGTATCCAACTTTAAGACACCTGTTCTTGGAACCTCTATGGATTCTGCCTCTGTTTCCTTCTCTTCTGTCCCAGCATCAGGGTCAGATGTTTCACTCTCAAATCAAGACTCTTTGCCTGGCAGCTTGGCTCTACAAGGGCCTTTGATTCCTTCTGCTTTTCCCAAACAAGTTTTGGATGTTCTCTTAGAAGCTAGGCGCCCTAGCACTAGAAAATCCTATGCTTCTAAATGGAAAAGATTTTGTATTTGGATGCAGGATCGAGGTTCTGATCCTCTTTTGCCTGACATTTCTTCCATTTTACTTTATCTCTCTGACCTCCTGCTTAAAGGCCTCTCCTTTTCTTCCATTAAAATTCATGTTTCTGCTATCACGGCTCATTACAACACTGATCCCCCCATCTTCTCTCACCAGCTGGTGAGACAATTTTTGAGAGGGGCTAAGAACTTAAGACCTCCCAGAACTCCTCCTGTTCCTGCTTGGGATCTTAATTATGTTTTGGAAAAACTAACTTTATCCCCCTTTGAGCCTGCGGCTGCTTCGGATATCAAGTTCTTATCCTGGAAGACAGCTATTTTATTAGCTTTGACTTCTGCCAGAAGGGTTTTCAGAGTTGCAAGCTCTCATGGCTGTGGAACCATACCTTATTTTCCACCAAGACAGAGTTGCCTTGAGGACTAATCCTACATTTATGCCTAAGGTGATTTCTAAAGTGGCTTTAAATCAGACTATTCACCTTCCTACTTTCTTTCCAAATCCTCAAAACAAGGGGGAAAGGATTTTGCATTCATTGGACATACACAGGCAACTACGGTTTTACCTGGATAGAACTAAAGATTTCAGAAAATCTGATCAGTTGCTTATTTCTTAAGCCTCCAGTTCTCTAGGCAAGGCTATCTCTAAACAAACTATTTCCAAATGGATTGCTCATGGGATAAGGTTTTGTTACTCTCACTTTGGGAAGCAAATTCCAGGTACTGTTAGAAGTCATTCTACTAGAGCAGCTGCCACTTCAGCAGCTTTTCTCAGAGGAGTTCCTACCAAGGACATTTTGGAAGCTGCCACTTGGAGTTCAGTGCATACTTTTTCTAAGCACTATAATCTCCCTTTGTATTCTATGTCTAGGGCAGGTTTTGTCTCTGCTGTCTTGCAGGGTCTTCTGGCTGCCCCTTCTTCAACATAACCTCCTCCCTCATCACAGCTCTGGGATTCCACCCTACAGTTATGACTGCAACAGTGACATGATCAATGCCACACGCAGAAGAGCAGCAGATGTAGCCAGGGATCGTGGTGCCACCGGTGGAAGGCCTGCAGTGGAACAACCACTCCCAGCCAGTGAGGAATTCCTGGCAAATCTAGGCACACACAACAGCTCCCAGGCATCCATCACACCCTACATCCTGGATGTGGGTGCTACAGAGTCCATGACACAGCAGCATGCAGGTAAGCTTAGTTTGATCAGCATTGCAATACTGTAGCATTCAGTATATCAGGTCGTACATAGTCTTACATGGGTGTCAGATCTGCTTTTGGGGGGAGAAGGGGTGGGTGTCAGATCTGCTTTTGCGGGGAGAAGGGTTTCACTGCAGTTTGACTGTCATGCTCAGATTTTGACCACTACAGCTATTAACTCAGTAACTAGTGTAAATGTGAGATATATGGAGGTATTACCTTGTGGTGGTGGAACATGTGGTGGTATTGACATTACTTCTTCCTCAACTTTTCACAGGTCCTTTAGGTATTGGCCAAGCCCATGGCCCTGCTCCTGGTAAGTATGACACTATTTTGTTATAGAGGTAGGTTTACAGCAGTGTAATCCCTAGACTGTCATCCCAGGCCTGCTGCCTGCATTGCTGTACTGTCGGCATGATTGCCAACTACACACTTATATTATGACTGTACACATGTTAGATTCATACCTATGCCTTGTAGGTGTGACCACACTATCAACTGTATAGAGTCTACACAAATGTCAACAATGTACCTCACTGTAGTTGATGAGATTGCAGTGTAATGAGATGTTATTTTCAAGTAACTACAGCTGTTAGTGGGAAGAGTACTGTCCTCATGTCCTACTATATGAGGATGGGTTTTCAACAGGTGTATCAGAGTGATGACATCATATAGAGCCTTACATGTATTGCAACATAGTACTGCAGAGCATAATAGTGCAGCTATTAATGTACTGCTTTTTCCTTTTTTATCACATGTAACTGGAGGAGGTTGGTATCTGTCCCCTACACAACCTGATTTCAGTGTATCTTCAGACTCTGATGATGACGGTGGCCACATTGTGGCACAGGTGGGGGTTTTGGGGGCTGAATCTGTCCCAGAGGTTGACATCCCTCTTCTGCTGTCATTATCACCGCACACAGTCAGTATGCCCACACATACCCAGTCCCCGGAGGCCACAGATTATTGGACAGTCAGAGGGTGGGGACATTGAACAGGAAAGTGTGGCAACTATGGCTCCAGTGAGTGTAGACACTGGCCATAGCAAGGCGGATTAACAGGGGTACTTGTAGGAGGCCTGCAGTCTGTCCACCACTCATTGCAGGTGTCACATCACGTGTCACTTGGTGCATGTTCCTGGCCGTCATGGAGGCATAGGCACATTCTGAACAGAACACCAGATGTATACTTAAGGTTATGAAAGCAGCACAGTCTGATCTGTGACTGCCTCCACCACATCAGGGACACCCTGGATCGGTTCACTGATGCAGTGGACAGAAGGTGGGCTGAGACAGTGTCTGTCTTGGACTGCACATTGTCTATGGTGGAACGTCAGGTTGGAGTTCAGCGTCATACTCATGGACGTAGGTCTGCAACCCTGTCTGCTGAGAGTCCATGTGGCCATTTACAGTCACGCTGCTGTAGTGGCACTACATCCAGCACGATGTGGCAGACCATGGGCTCATGGTCCTGGGTGTTCCCATGGGGGACACGGTCACAGCAGACAGCATTCACTGTCAGGTAATAGCACCACTTCTGACCTTGGGCATGGAGGTGCCAGTGCAACTCCTGGCAGAGCGAGTTCCTGTGTTCCGGCCAGAGACAGTGAACTGTCAACTTTACCATGTACAGTCCAAAGCTGTCCAACATACACACATGCTGAGCTTGACTTTGTAAATGCACACATTCATACACCACTGTCAAATGCTGATCACCTACAGACACACACGGCACCTTTCCATGGCCCATCTTACCTGCTTCCCTTCCTGACTCACACACATGATGTCAACTATTTCAGTCAGCCTAGACCTCTTGCACCTCACACAACACCCTGTGCAAGTGATGATACCTGTGCTACATCCCTGTCATCTTAGCCTTTGATGCAGGGAAATGAAGCTATGTGTCTGATGCACAGAGTAACTGTATTGGTTAACATGTACTTGTGTAATGCAGTTTTGTTTTACCATGCCATTTGTAGTGGTTACCGACAGATACTATATGCCGGCATTTGTCACTAGTATGCCACATACGTCTGTGTACCTTATGTTGTATGATGTTGTAATGGCTGTTTAGTTACACAATGACAGGTGTATCATGGACCTGTTTATGTTTCTGTTTTAAGAGTCTGTTGGGATAACCTATGGATACACAGTGGCAATAAAGCAGCACAGAATGGCTTGTCAGCACAGCAGAAATATGTCTTCAGCAATGTACAGCACTACAAGTGCATGGCTCCAATTGTTCATATGTGTATAACAGGCTAAAAAGGACAATGGCGGCATTCAGCGGACTCATGCATCCCTAATCTATGAAAAGGTCTGCTACCCTTGATAAGTATCACCAGGGTTTTGGGAACTAACGCATCTACAAGCTGTGGTGATAGAGATGACCCATCTACAAATATCCTCTGTCCAGTACAGACAGTTGCCCGACACCAGTTATGACTGTCGTTTTCTGCATCCCATTTGTGTAACCTACACATGATGTGTGTCGCAGCAGATGTGTGCTTCACATGCATGGGGGGCCTGTTTCATGTAGGGTGTACTGTCTATGTTACATACCTGTCTCTCCAGCATGCACTCTGTATAGCACAATGATGTTGTAGGCATGTAGAACAGGTGAGACTTGTTAGTCCTGTCATGGATACGCTGGAGGTACACAGTGGGATCCAACACCTCCCTGTATGGAGCCATACAAATACCCTGCAAAGCATTTGGGAGACAGACTACACATGTATGATCATGACATGGACTCCATAGGACATGTTATGTACACTGTGTATTGGTGTACCATGGAACTTGTATGGCTGCTACAGTTGTATGGCATGCCTGTGTAGTGACATAGCAAGGGTGCCATTGTGCACAGTGATAGGTGTGATGATTGCCATATTCAGTATAGCAGCGACAGTCTGGGATTTACATCCAAACCTGTCTGTATAGGTTGTACAGCAGTGAATGCATTCCCACATCTTACCAACCAGTGAATGTCAAAGGCTACATTATGCTGTCTGTCCATAACCCCATGTGTAATGGCTCAACTGTGTGCAGTGTGTGGATACTATAATATTTTGCAGGAGTGGATGATTTCTCACTGGATATTATTATGCAGTTGTTGGCATTTTGTCTTTGTCAGTGGCTCAGAAACAACTGACTGTGACTTAGGCCATCGTGGATAACTGTTGGTTCTGTGTGGGATTCTGTGACAGCTCCCAATATGCAATCACCTGCTAATGTACTCAGTCAGAGGTCACTGACAGAGGCTGTGACTACTGAGAGGGGAATAGGTAGACGGCGTATGCCAATAATGGAGGATGGTGAACTCCACTAGTGATTGGCTTCATTGCAGCATAGGTATCCCAATGCTATCTTCCCAGAGTATGACTCTCAGACACTTGCCTAATGGCTATCCACCAGCTGACATAACACTCTGTATATGACATACACAGTTTTCAGCAAGGCCTGATGGCCTAATATTGTCATACATCTTGTCAGGCTATGATTGGTGGAGTGAGACATATGTCCAACATCCATTGCAAAGTGTAACAGTCAATGGGCTCCGCCAGTTATAGTCAGTAGGCATGATCTGGCCTTGAGCAGATGTAACAGTGTTTGGTCCACTGTCAGTAGGTGTACAACAGTGTTAGCGTTCATATCCATGCTAACTCCTATCATGGCATTTCAGGTGACATGACTCAGAGATCTGGGGACACCGGTTGGCACTGCATGCTAGTTGTCCTCTGTGAAATTAAGTATTGCAGTTACTTCCGGCATGTTGCAAGAAGAGATTCATGTAAGGTATTTGTACAGAGTACAAACAAATCAGGGAAGAGTAATATGTACACACTGTGTTGCTTAGTCGTGCTGCAGCTCACTTGCCCAAGGTATGGTCCAGGTCTTTATCTACAATACCCTGCAGGAGTGCCGTGATGTCCCCACAGGGGGAGCTAACGTATTGCATCATGTGTTTACCAATATGGGTGAGGAGTGCAGCCCCCCCCTATGTGAGGTCCTCCCTGGCGGGATCTGGCCACACATCAGTCTCCTTAGAACTACCGGCACGTACCCCCCTTTCAAACAATACAGACATGTATGTCAAGACATCCATTTATTACCTCCTGTGTGCTGGTTGACATGGCATGACTGCACGTCCCCCTTCATATGGGACAGGCAAGTATGCAGAGCTGTACACCCATGCATTATGTCAGCAGCATTACAACTGCATGAACTCAGCTGTATGTAACAGGACAGACACAGGCTTATCATGGCTCAGCAAACCTGACTGGTTGACAACTGCCATTAGCAGGCTGTACAATAACAGGTGAACAGTGCTGTGTGACAGTTGGGGTGAGGGTGCCCCCCAGTGTGGAGGAACTACCTCCTCAGCTAAAAGAAGCACGTAGTGTTGTTTGGATGTTGTG
This sequence comes from Protopterus annectens, assembly GCF_019279795.1. Lineage (NCBI taxonomy): Eukaryota > Metazoa > Chordata > Ceratodontiformes > Protopteridae > Protopterus > Protopterus annectens. Next base: position 95,502,272 of record NC_056726.1, on the reverse strand, counting down.
TAGACACTGTAAGTGACATAAGTAGCAACCCACACAAAGCAGAACAGCAATGCACAGTGTAGCTACATGTGTGACCTCAAAGGACAGGCCCAGATTGTCTGTGACCTCATACGTCATGATGCCACATATGATAGGTCTATGCTCATACCTAACCTTTACTCCCACACTGTCTGTGTCAACTACACTCCCTTGTCCCAACCACATGTGACATATGACATTCCTACAACCTGTCGCATAACTTTCATATTTACAGAGAAGTTCGTAACTGGCCTCTCACTGGAAGATACACAGCATCTGTTGCACACGCTAACATTCCAGGCATTCCACATGTGATCTGATGAGGATGACTTACACCATTGGGAAACCATTAAAATCATACCGACACTACTGGCTGCACACCAGCTGAGTGGACAATGGCAACTGTTATACCCTTGCACAGAGGTGGTGTATCCACTGGCCAACATAACTGTACACCTCTTTGTTTGAGTATCCATATATGTATTCCCATAGGGGTTATCATCATGGAGCTGATCAGCACACATATATATGTGTTCTACACACAACTGACTGTACACAGTCTGGATGTTTGACAGGAGGAGCATGCCTGTTACACATGGTGGACATTTCCGAGGCAGTCACCATGGACCTGGGTGAGGGTACATCAGGGCATAAAAAGCACAGTTGTGTACACTTACCATAAATGTAGATGTTCGAGTGTATTCACTGTTGCAGTCATTACATTTGGGTAATCTGCTGGCAAGTTGCCCTCAGTCAGCCTGAATATCAAAGTCTTGGGTCCTACGTCGGTTGCTGTCTCCTCTTCTATGACGTCAGGTCGTCAGGGGTATAAAACATGCAGCCAAAGCCATTTTCTTCAGTTTTTCTTGCCCCAGATGTCAGGTGCCCCCCAAATGGGGAGCAAAAAAAGAAAAATATATATATATATATATATATATATATATATATATATATGCAATTGTAACAGCATAAACTTTACCTTCATCTAAAAGCAAATACACCACAAAGGCTGTAGAATATAGTGAAGGAAAGAAGTTCTAGAAAAAAGGGGGATGGCGGGTGGGTAACCCGGACTGCAACAGTGTATACACTCGAACATCTACATTTATGATGAGTGTACACAACTGTACTATGTTCTTCGTGCTTCGTGTTTCACTGTTGCAGTCATTACATTTGGGTAGAATCCCAAAGCTGTGGATGGGAAGCTGGAACTAAATAGCATTAGGAGCAGCTATAAGGCCCTGTAGAACTGCAGTGGCAAAGCCTGCCCTAGACTTAGAGAAGAGAGGCAAATGATAATGCTTTGTAAAAGTATGAACAGAGCTCCAAGAAGCAGCTTCTAGAATGTCTCTGGTTGGCACTCCTCTGAGAAAAGCTGCTGAGGTAGATGCAGCCCTGGTGGAATGTGACCTGATTCCCTTGGGCACCGGTTTACCATGATGCAAGTAGCAGAAACAAATGCAGTAGCTTATCTACTTTTAAATAGTCTGCTTTGAAATAGCCTTCCCCTCTGATCTTGCAGCAAATGCCACCAGTAGCTGCTCAGACTTTCTTAGAGATTTGGTCCTGTTTAAGTAGAATCTTAGTTGTCTGTGTACGTCCAAGGAATGCAGAATCCGCTCCCCTTGTTCTGCGGATTTGGGTAAAAAGTTGGCAGGTGAATAGTTTGGTTAAGAGCTACATTGGATACTGCCTTAGGCATAAAGGAAGGATTGGTCCTGAGGGACACCATGTCCGGGTAAAATGTAATAAAAGGCTTCACAGCCATGAGGGCCTGTAGTTCTGAAACCCTTCTTGCTGAAGTGATTGCCAGAAGGAAAGCTGTTTTCCAAGATAAAAACTTTATATCCGCAGTAGCTGCTGGTTCAAATGGAGGCAGGGTGAGCTTTTCCAACACAAAACTGAGGTCCCATGCAGGAGTGGGTGATTTTCTGGGAGGCCTTAAATTTTTGGCCCCTCTAAGATACTGTTTTAGCAGAGGATGAGAAAAGATGGGATGCTCTGTGTTGTAATGAGCCGAGATGGCAGAGGCATGGATTTTTATTGATGAAAAAGATAGGCCCTTGTCAAGCATCTCAGACAAGTATTGTGAAATCTGAGGAATATTTCTCTTTGCTGTGTCCGTTCCTTGTGCTTGGTTCCAAGCACAGAATCTCTTCCATTTATCAGCATAATATTTTCTAGTACTAGACCTTCTAGCTTCCAAAATGACATCCATCACAGATTTACTGAGAGGTGTTGTTTGAATAATTACATGATCAGCCACACTGCCAGGTTCAGAGTTTGGAGCTGATTGTGCAGAATTTGATTACTCTGCTGAGAAAGTAGATGAGGTATTTGAGGCAAGTACCAATGAGGGAGTTGAGACATATTCCTTAGAATTGGGTACCAGTGCTGGCGAGGCCAGTCCGGGGCAGTTAGGATCTTTTTTGGTTTTTCCTGTCTGACCTTTAGTAAGACCTTGGGGAGAAGAGGCAGAGGAGGAAAGGCATAGACTGATAGGTTTTTCCAACTGAAGGATAGGGCATCCACTTTCCATGCTTGTCTGCGATAAGTCCTTGTGCAGAATTTGTCCAGTTGATAATTTTGGGGAGAGGCAAATAGATCTATGTCCAGACTCCCCCATATCTCTGTTATCATGCTGGAGACTTGTGGATCCAGTTTCCACTCGTGAGGGTCCATAAGATTTCTGCTTAGGTCGTCTGCCAAAGTATTTTGTTTTCCTGTCAGGAAATGAGCTTGAAGATGTACTTGGTAAGTCAAGGCTGTGTCCCATAATGCCATGGCTAGTCTGCAAAGGGGGTAGGAATGTGTACCCCCCTGCATGTTTATGTACCACATAACCGTGGTGTTGTCCACCTTTATCAGTAGTTGTCCTGGATGAAGTAAGTCCTTGAAGGCTGTCAGGGCATTCTGAACAGCTAACATCTCTTTCTGGTTGATATGCAGATGTATTTGTTTTGGGCTCCATATGCCCTGAATGCATCTCCCCGCCAGGTGGGCCCCCCCAAGCATAGTCTGATGCATCTGTAGTTAGGGTTTGGGTGGCAGGGGTAGAGTGAAAGACCATCCCATGTTCTGGTGACATGTCTCTGCCCACCAAAGAAACTCCTGTTGTAGGCAGGGAATGAGAGGAATCATTGTTTCCAGACTGTGACAATGTTGACTCCATAAACTTTTTAGATACCACTGTAGTTTCCTCATGTGCAGTCTTGCATATGGAATTAGTAGAATACAGGATGCCATGAACCCCAAAGCCTGCAGAATTTGTCTTGCAGATAACTGGGTTTTTGTTGCCATCTGTTTGAAATAAATAGTCAGTTGTCCTTGCTTGTCTGGCATAAGGTAAGCCATCTGGGCAGTTGTATTCAAGCTTGCACCCAGGAATGTAATCTTTTGAGAGGGTACTAGTTGTGATTTCTTTTAGTTTATTGTGTACCCTAGGCATGTTAGAAGCCTTTTTACAAACGCCAGATGTTGAAGAAGAATGTTCTTGTTTTCTGCTTGAATGAGACAGTCGTCCAAGTAAGGATAGATTTGTATGCTTCTTTGTCTGCAAAATGCAATTACTGGTGCTAGGCACTTTGTAAAGACCCTGGGCTCAGTAGATAAGCCGGAGGGCAGTGCAGAACATTGGTAATGCATAAAACCAGCCTTAAAGCAGAGGTATCTTCTGCACGATTCCCTTATTGGGATATGCAGGTATGCCTCTTTTAAGTCTAGAGTCACTAACCAAGTGTTCTTGCCCAGCATGGGTAGAAGCTGTTGGAAAGTCAGCATTTTGAATTTTGGGATGTCCAAGAATGTGTTCAAAATCGATAAATCCAGTATTGGGCACCAGGCATTGTCTTTTCTAGGTACCAGGAACAGTCTTGAATAAAACCTTTGCCCTTTTTCCTGTTCTGGTACTGGTTGAATAGCCCCCATATCCATGAAGGACGTAACTTGTTTCTGTGCCTCTGCCCATTGATTTTGTGGTAGATTTGGCCAACCATTTAGAATTGGCAAGGTATGGAAATGAAATATCTATCCCTGGGATACTATGTTTAATACCCACTTGTTCTGGGTTATTAACTTCCAGTTTAGAGCATAAAGTGCTAATTTTCCCCCTAAAGGGGCTGCCAAAAAAGTGCTTGGTGATGGCAGAGGGAAGTCATTGAGACTGTTTACTGTAGGGTTGTGCTTTGTTTCCTCCAGATTTGGAGGTAGAGGCACCCCATTGCTTTGACCTGTAAGAACCCTGTGATTGGTATCTAGAGCCTTTTGAGTGCCTGGATTTGCTCTGTGAGGCTCTGTCGGACACAGGAAAGGACCAGTTTTTTGTAGGCCAGTGTCTACTGAATCTGGGTGGCTGCACTTGTAAGAAATCTTTTACAGTTTGCATAGATTTAGCTTTGTCTTCTATTTTCTTTAAAATCTCTTCTGCCTTATTACCAAACAGAGTATCATGCTGTAAAGGTTCATCCAACAATTTAGCTTTAACATGATCAGGCAGATTTTGCTCCTTGAGCCAGGCATGCCTTTTAATCACAGATCCAGTAACTGCGGCCCTGCAAGAGGCCTCCAAGGAATCAAAACCACATTGCAAAGTATGCTTTCCAACCTGTTCTGCTGCATGCAATAATTCCTGTAATTCTTTATTTTCCACACATTCAGAAATCAATATCATTTTCTGTTTCAATAATCCCATAACACACTGTTGATATTTAAGCATATGAAACTGGCAGTTTAAGACCCTAATTGCCAAGGTTGCAGACGTATAAACCTTCTTTCCCCATCTATCCAGCGCCCTGGAATCTCTATCAGAAGGGGTAGGATTCTTAGCTGTTGAGGCCTTTACACCTTTGGGACCCTGTGAGATAGTTTCAGGATCAGCAGCAGGATTTTTGAATAAAAATTTGTGGGAGTCGTGAACCCTGTAATATCTGTCTGGCTTACTAGGAGCCGGAGGTAGGAAATCAGGAACCATGCTTGATTTTGAAAACACATCATCAACAATGTCTAATACAGGAGGTATAGCCAAAGGCCTATGCTGAGGAAGAAGAAAGAAATCCCTAAGCCTCTTTTTTGATTCCGAGAAATCCTGACTCTCCCAATGAAAATGTTACCTTAAAGTATGCAAGGTTTCTGCAAAAGAATAATCTTCAGGAGGAGATGCAGAAGGGATGGATTCCTCTGCATCTGAATCCTCATAGGGTGGTATAGAAAATTCCTGATTAGAAGAGGAATCAGAAGAAATAAAAACCTGATCTGAAGATTCATAATCAGTGTCTTGCCTAGGCCTCTTATGGGGGGGGGGGGGTTGGGAACCCCTGACCAAGGTAATTAAGTCTTCAGCCATTTTGATCATCTGTTATTTAGGCATAGAGGCCTGAGCACGTGGCTCATGCGTCAAGTTTTTTAGTCTTAGAATTTGCTTTTGTCTTTTTTTTTGAAGCTGGCGTCAGTTTTATATAGAAATGTTGAGGCCTGAAAACACCCTCAGAAGCCAGTGCCTGCTCAGCGGCTCCGGACCCATCCGAGGGAGAGACATCCGCAGGTACAATACTCTGAGAATCTCACGGCATGCCGGACTCCACATGGGTCTCGGTAGAGGCCTGTGACTTGAAAGTAGCGGGTATCAGGGGCAGCAAAAGCGCCTCACTGAGTACTGGCGACTGACTTAGGAGAAGCTTCGTTGTCAGTTTTGGACCTCGATGGTCTGTCTCTGTCCTTTTCTTTGCATTTTTGTGAACTCCGGTAGTCGGATTGCTATCCGATGACATTTCAGGGTAATTAAATCTGTTTCCAAAATATTTTGAAGCAAAGATATACCGACGCTTAATAGTGCCTTGGTTAAATCTAGCACAAAACCGACAGCAAGGCACGTTATGATCTGGGCCTAGGCAAGGAATACAGTACAAATGAAAATCCTTATGAGGTATTTGCTTCCCACAAGTAATGCATTTATTAACTTTTACTGACATCGGTAAGGAGCAAGAAAAAGTTTCCCCAACGGGGTACTTAGCTTTAATTGAAGACTTCGGTTCTGAAACTCAAATGTGAAAATTTCAGGAGTCGGCTGACCGGCACTTGCGAACTGCTTCTGCTTTGGGCACCATGTGGCAAGAAAGACTGAAGAAAATGGCGTCAGCTGCATGTTTTACACCCCTGACGACTTGACGTCATGGAAGAGGAGACAGCAACTGACGCAGAACCCAAGACTTTGACTGACTGAGGGCAACCTGCCAGCAGATTACCCAAATGTAATGACTGCAACAGTGAAACACGAAAAACATCCCCCTAGACTGTTCTAAGCCATCTAATTATATCCCTCACTCTGACAGGATTTATAAAGCACCCACCTAAGCACCCACAATACTGTCATTGTAAGAGTTACTAAGTTGCCTATTGCTGGCACACATACGCAACATAGGGACATCCGCCTCCAATAGCTGATCTGTAAGCAGCAGTGCTCAGCAGGATGCAGTCTTGGGTGCTCTACTGATTGGAATTCATTCAACCACATTACACGTGACTACTGAGTGTGGCTAACAATGTTGGCTGATGCCTGCAAATCATGAGGACTCATAGAGTCGCTGTGGTATGTCACTATTCTGCAAGAGAGTATTGTGAACACATGCCTGTTGACATACTAATGCCCATAAACTTCATGCAAATATGTATGTTGTATCATTTGCATCATTTAGGCCAATGTACCGTGGTCAATAGCACATCTGTTGCAGCATTTGATGTACATATTCAGGGGTGAATGAACTGGGCACACAGACCTCGCCACACAGGTTTACACCTAATGTGCCTCAGATCACCATGTCTCTACAGTGCTGTGGCAGGAATCATATGACATAGCTGAGGCCACAGTCACTTGCAAGTGACATACTCATAACCTCCAAGTACTCTTCACTCAGCATGCCCAGTATCTGATGCAGTGGCCATTTGATTATGTTCCTTTCCAGGCAGTATTGGCAACTGCACACAACAGTATGGTCCCTCACAAGGACACTTCATGTCTTCAGTATATGTTCTATGGAAATTGTCTGTAATGAGTGTCATTGTCTTCTGTGGTATATAGACTACTCAGGGGTGATCTGTGCCTTGTGTACGGAGCAATGTGACCCTGCTTGATTACATATGCTGCCTATCTGTAGGAGGCATAGTAGATGGATAACTTGCTGTAAAGACATTAACCTTGTATCTGATGTTAGTACTACATGCTTGTGGAAGAGATTTGTCTACCAGACTTACACACATCCTTGAAACAAAACCCTGACTAATGGCACACAGAGCACCCCACTGCACCTCACCACATGCCATCTGTATGATTGGCTTACGACCATTATCTCAACAGAGGGTGTCTGCCTGTGTCTCTCTTGGACTGGGGCAATATGTGCTGATCCTGTAACTGCAGGTATAAAGATGTGTATGACTGTGACAGCTGTATGGCCATTATGCTAGTGAAATCCAAACACCCTATGATTCCATAACATGATGTAAAATGCTCTAACAGTCTCACACACAAACATGGCTATATTGAGGCTAGCACCACTTCCAATCAGTGTGTATTGTATAGGAAACACCAATGCACACACATAGTGCAAGTTGGCTGTTTGTAGATGAGAACACTTACCTATGTAATGGTACACACTACAGTACACACTACATGATGCCCGCAGCACACCTCATGTCTGCTGGTACTCTCAGTTCAGGACATATTATGCTTGATGACATCAGCAGGCCTTGTTGCGGTCAGTTCTTTGGGAAGGGCACATCACACGCTCTAAATAAAATACTGCAAAACCCTAACAATTTCTAAGTTATCAAGGTGATCATATTTATGCTATCTGGACATACGCACCAAGTAGCTTGGAGGGAGATTAGAACCCCTACCCATCTAGTCTTACACACTATAGATAACAGTATTTATCGCACACACCACTACTTAAGTCTGGTACTATATTCTCAGCTAGTAGTCTTAAGATGGATGACATCATCAGGGCTTGTAGAAAAGGGCAGTTTGGAGGCCAGCAGCAAGTTACAGGACCGAAAAGGTCATAATCATTGTGGGTAGATAGCCCATTAGGGCATGTCAGCTGTTCTGCAGGGGATATACAAACACACACACACACACACACACACACACACACACACACACACACACACACACACACACACACACACACACAGATGTACACCAAGTAACCTGCAGTGAGATTAGAGCCCCTATCTGTTTAGTTTTATTCACTACAGATCACAGTACGTATCACACTTGCCACAGTTTGAGTCTGGTTTATATATGATTGCAGGCACAGTATTTGTGCATTACAGAAACTAGGCTTGTGTTGAACAGCATCCATGGCCTGCAGAGTGATGTTGCTTTGTAGTGTTATCTGACTCTAGTATCCTAGCAGTGAGCTATTATCCTAGATATGTGTGTACAGTTACCAGTATGGCCATATGTGGCTGCTTGCAGTTAGATAGGCAAACTTGTGGCAAAGAACAATGTGCCCTGTCCATACATGCATTGACAGCATTATACATTACACCACCTGCTCATCTGCGTCTTTCTATGTGATGACATGCAGCAGGCACAGAGGTCTGTTAAGTGGATTATGTACTGCTGTGCCCTTAGTTTGATCCTTTGAGCAACAGTTTGGATGTGTGATAGTGCAGATTTACTCACCATTATTAGGGTATGTAGGACAGTACAGACATCCACACACATATTTATGTAATTAACAGGGATGTATATATAAATGTAGCTGTGTGTGTATGTGTGATATATATGTGTCATGTCAATATATGGGTGAATGTATGTATCATTGTGATATAGATATATATATATATATATATATATATATATATATATATATATATATATATATATATATATATATCTGTTTGACACTACATAGAGATAGATATGCTATATATGTGAGAGAGAGGTAGTGTCAGATGGATATGTATACGTATATGTCTATATGTATAATGGATATAAAAAGTTTACACACCCCTGTTAAAATGCCAAGTTTTTTGATATGAAAAAAGAGACCACAATAAATCATTTCAAAACGTTTCCCACCTTTAATGTGACATATAACCTGTACAATTTAATTGAAAAACAAACAAATCTGTTAGGGGAAAAATATAAAAAATAAAAAACGTACAATACGCTGGTTACATAAATTTGCACATCCTTAAACTAATACTTTGTTGAAGCACGTGTTGATTTAATTACAGCATTCAGTCTTCTTGGGTAGGAGTCTGTCAGCATGGCACATCTTGACTTGGCAATATTTGCCCACTCTTCCTTGCAAAAGCACTCCAAGTCTGTCAGATTGTGAGGACATCTCGTGCACAACCCTCTTCAGGTCACCCTCACATATTTTTTGTTGGATTTGGGCCATTCCAAAACTTTAATTTTCTTCTGGTGAAGCCATTCTTTTGTTGATTTGGATGTATGCTAAGGGTCATTGTCATGTTGAAAGGTGAAATTCCTCTTCATCTTCAGCTTTCTAGCAGACATCTGAAAGTTTTGGGCCAAAAGTGACTGGTATTTGGAACTGTTCATAATTTCCTACACCTTGACTAAAGCCCCAGTTCCAGCTGAAGAATAGCAACCCCAAAGCATGATACTGCCTCCACCATGCCTCACGGTGTGAATGGTGTTCTTTTGGTTATGCAAAGTGTTGTTTTCGAGCCAAACATACCTTTTGGAATTGTGGCCAAAAAGTTCAACCTTGGTCTCATCAGATCATAACACATTTCCCACATGCTTTTGTGAGACTTGATGTATTGTTTTGCAAATTCTAGCCAGGTCTGGATGTTTTTTCTGTGTAAGAAAAGGCTTCATCTTGCAATCCTACCCCATAGTCCAGACATATGGAGAATACAGGAGATTGTTGTCACATGTACACAGCCAGTACTTGCCAGAAATTCCTGCAGCTCCTTCAGTGCTGCTGTAGGTCTCTTGGCAGCCTCCCTGACTAGTTTTCGTCTTGTCTTTTCATCAATTTTGGAGGAATGTCCAGTTCTTTGTAACATCACTGTTGTCCCATATTTTCTCCACTTTTTGATGACTGTCTTCACTGTGTTCCATGGTATATCCAATGCTGTGGAAATTTTTTGTACCCTTCTCCTGACTGATAACGTTCAACAATGAGATCCCTTTGATGCTTTGTAAGCTTTCTGTGAACTATGGATTTTGATGTAGCAGGCAAATGAGTAAATGTCACGAAAATCCTACTAGGACAGCTGAACTTTATTTGGGGTTAGTCAGAGTTTCTTCAATTGATGGCAGGTGTGTACCCAAGAAAAGTGAATGCTGTAATTAAAGCAAAAGGTGTTTAAACAAAGTATTAGTTCAAGGGTGTGCACACACAACAAAGCATTAGTTCTGCACACATATGCAACCAGCATATTGTACATTTTTTATTTTTTATATTTTTCCCCCCAACAGATTTGTTTGTTTTTCAATTGGATTGTACAGGTTATAGGTCACATTAAAGGTGGGAAAAATTTTGAAATGGTTTATTGTGGTCTCATTTTTCATATCACAAAAACCTGGCATTTTAACAGGGTGTGTAAACTTTTTATATCCATTGTATAGACATATCTATACATAGCAGGTCATTCTGATGATGGGGCAACAGAATTGCCCTCATTTTAACTAAATGTTTGGGCATGCCCAGTGTGACTCTCAGTACTTATGATGTGACTTCAGGCCATACCTACCTGTACTCCAATCCAGAATTTTGTGTGTTACAGACCATACCTCTCAACTTTCCAGAGTTTCGCAGAAAGTCCAGAGTTTTGGCTCATAATTTTGGTGTGTTCCTCATAAATTTCATGGTTTTCTGGCAAATCACTTGGATTAACTGAGGACTGAAGTCACTAAGTAATGACATACACTTACGTTTCTGACTTCAAATCCTTTAGAAAAATGTCTGTTGAAACAAACCCTGTTATTCTAGCAACTTTTTTAAGTTTATGAAAGCAGTATTTAAAATATGCCCCTATTTGTGGTCTTTTGTCCTCCCATTTCATCAGCCTTTGTCCAGATTTCTTGCATTAAGAGGTTGAGAGATACATTACAGACATTGACATCTGTCCCTGTTTCTGCAGTACTGCACTTCACTCAAAATGTCCACAGCATTTCCCAGCTTTCTGCTGTACTTAATATGTGACTGAGGTTCACGACGTTACCCCACACACAGAATGACAGTATGTGAAAACACCGACATAATAATACCTCACATGCAAAAGATGTGAATACTTCCAGATTAGAACCATCAAAACCATCCCCATGTTATCTTCCCTAATCCACTGAGCCACACAGGCTGCTAGACGGAGAGGAGTCATTTGTCACACATTCAACAACATAAATATGTACATTGTTATTTTTGCTTTACGTGAGACATACAATGTGTGTTAGAGTACTGTGAGATTGCCTGGTCTGCTGATATACCCTTGCTGACTTACTGTGAAAGCAGTTATATGAGAACACTGCTGTGTTGGGGGTTGGGGAACATAACTGAAGCGGCAGAAGCACACGACCACTGTAGACCATAGCAAAGGAACACAAAATCACCTTTATTACACAGTTTAAATTAAGAGCTTTCATCCTGTAGTCATTCAGGACTTCTTCAGAATAAAGAAGATAATTACACAATACATTTAATTACCCTACCTTAATTAAAAGGAGCCAAAACATTTTAAAGGAACATACACTTTAAAATATATTAATGAACATTCAGATTGCATTTCAGATTACTAAATTAATTGATTATGAGAGTAATAATTGCAAGCACAGCAAGAATAACACAGATTCAAAATGAAGAATAAAAAGTAGAATAAAAAAAATCTACCAATTCCACTAAACCTAAAATCCATGAACATGAACCCTCTGTTATATCTCAACTTTCACTAAACAAGAAATGTGTTGCAAGAATAATAAATTAATTCAAATAACCCTTTATGTTAAAGCTATTCATACCGTTAAAGAAATTGTGCCTAAAATTAATATTAAAAATGTTGCAAAAAATACATATACAAGTTTCAAAACAATTTAAACCCAAAATAAACATTATAACTTAGAAGCTCTAAGTTTCAAAATGGGTTTAATAGAAACAAAATCATTTAATCCTAGACTGTTGAAACCGTTAAGCTTGAACTGCCAATAAATCTCCCTATAACAAAGCCAGTTCTCCCAGTCACCCCCCTCTAGGGTCGATCTTAACCTGTTCTAACACATTAAATAAAAAATCAATGACGTTTCCGTCAACGAACATGGATTATTTACATCAAGACTACTTTACTAAAGTTACTACTACACTTTCGGTATTGGCCGACAAGTTAAACCAATTGAATGCCAAGTTCGAAGCATTCGAAAGGAATGGTGTCAACCGCACAGCAGCTGTTGCTGCTGACGAGGAGCCGGGAACTTCAAGTACTGCTTTTTTGACTTCCCCGGACTTCCTAATACCGGCAGGCCAACCTCCTAACGGCCAGAATCAAAACAATACAAGGGCCAATATTGCATCTAATGCTGTAATGAAACAAACAATTGGAGTGAATTTAGGAGCGAGTACATCAATTTGGAATGATCGTTCTAACAGTATAACAGTACCAGCTCCATCAAGGGGCCCAGCACCTCCCATTCAGCATCAACGGGTTATTCCAACGAGCAACACCGGCAATAATGGTGCCTCTAGCAGCAATGTAAGTAATACAGCTAATTTTACTGAATGGATGAAGAGCACTGATGCGTTTCTGTTTTCTGAACAGAATTCTTTGTCTGACATTATAAGAAATAATGATGTAACTAACATCACGTTATCTGATAAACTTAAACATTTTGATAATAATGTTCTAAAACTTAAGAAATTGCAACTGGAGACTATTTACTTTAGACAATGCATAAATGAAGGCTTAATACCGAAGGGGTTACGGAACACGTTTTCTCCATCTGGCCTTCTGAATAATGCAGTTTTCTATGCGGAACTAAAAGAACTTTTTCAAACACAAGGGGTTCAATTACTTGAACTCATTATCAAGCATTATGACATCCAGATTAATCAACTCTTGCTTGAAACAGAAGTTCTTGACAGAGAATTAAAAACAGACCTGGATTTTCCTATGCTTAAAATTGACTATGACAGAACTTTGACTAGCATTGATGCACTTCTTAACAAGCTGAAATTGAACAAAAGTAAAAAATTAATAAGAGACAGACAAGCATACAAAAATGGTTCTGCTTATCCCAGGCTCCAATTTTTGGACAACAAGAAACCATTTTTTGGGGATGGGATGGGCCAGCTTGATAGCATCACACAGTCATCACATGATAATACTGTCCCTTTAGAAGATGAAACTTACAATGATGAAGGGCCAGGCCCTAGACGTAGTAACAGAATAAAGGGTCTTAATGCTAATAATAATTTCGGCCCTAAGACCAATTTTAAGCAGAACCAGCATGGGAATAATAATTTTTTAGACCAGCGTCACCCTCGTCAACGGAACAACAGGAGACAGAATTGGAAATGATTGATACAAGCCTTTTGGACTTAACTTTGGAAGGAGCTCCAGAAACTAATATGGTTCCTATAACACAAAGTGGTCCTAATATTGTTTGTAATCAAAATGGTGACTTCAAAATTTACAATTTCACGGACACTTCTCTTTCTGATGAGCTTATTGAACTTTTGGCTCATGGGTACACTTTTGTCCCGAGTAAAATCGGTGACATTACGAAATAAATTATTAATCTTAAATGTTTTGTGAGAAAACTTAATTTGAAATTGTTTTTCAATAATGAATGTACCCTACCAGACACTTCAACTTTAAAATTACCCAGTGTTTTTAACCCACCCCTTCATCCCTCTCTAGCTCTTTTTGAACATGTGTGTGAAGTAGATTTAAGACACATGTTTAACGACAGCTTTCGGAGAAGGCCTATTCGGCAGTTTAACACTTCTAAAGAGCAATTTGAATTACTTGACAACCTTTGTCAAGCTCCAGTACGATTGATAAAACCTGACAAAGGGGGTGGGCTGGTTATATTTGACAATGAAGTGTATAATGAGAAGATGCTTTCAGTTTTAGACTCACCAGCTTATTCAGAAGCTTCTATTAATGAAATACATGGTGCACATAACAGGATGAGAGGCTATTTCCGAGATTTATTTCTCGAAAATAAGATAGATTTAGAAACCTATAACTATATAGACATTACATTACCAAAGATTCCTGTTATGTTTGGCATCCCCAAGGTCCACAAAGACTTGTCCAATCCACCTATGAGGGCTTTAATTGACGGAAGGTCCTCCATGACATATCCATGTGCTAAACTCGTGGACAAACTTTTGTCTAAATATGTACAGTGCCTTCCTGGTGTATGTAAAGATTCATGGTCATTCTTAGAACGAATCAATAGTCTACCTTTCAACAGTGATGATAATTTTCTCACTGTTGATGTAGTGGACTTATACACTTCAATACCCCACCAGGAGGCAATCGAGTGGACTGCACTTTTACTTGCAGAATTAGGTGCCCCAAGGTTAGAAATAGAATTGGTGACAGAATTATTGGATATAGTTCTGTCGTCCAACTATTTCATCTTTGACAAGAAATATTTCCTCCAAAAACAGGGAGTTGCCATGGGGTCCCCTTGTGGGGCTTCCGTGGCAAATTTCTTCATGGGATATTGGGAGAAGCATCTGCTTTTTGCGTCTACTTCATTAATGGCACCAGTACAATTCTACACGAGATACTTGGATGATATATTCTTGCTCTTTAGGGGTGACTTTCATGAAGCTGATGTTTTTGTTAATTCTATTAACAAAACTACAGAATTCTTAAAATTTACTTTTAAATTCTCTACATTGGAGATTGATTACTTAGACATTAAACTGACTAAGGATGTTCAAATTCATTCTTACATCTCAAATATTTATAGAAAGCCAACGTACTGCAATTCATTTTTGCATTTCACGAGCCACCACCCCTTTAAACAAAAAAGAGCTATAATTAAGGGCCAGTTAGTGAGAGCGGCGAAGATGTGCAGTACTTTGGATGACTTTCATAAAGAATGTGATTTCTTATTTGAGATGTTTTCAAACAGGGGTTACCCTATCTATTTGATTCGTGAACTTATTCTAGAAGTGAACATAAAGAGAAATAATGGCTATTTTAAGGCCATCTTAAGTAGGAATAACCATGCAATGTCCCCTCCCCTTTGTTTGAATAACTCTAATGACACCATCAACACAAACTCCATAATGGATGAAACACTAGTTCAGACAACTCCTTTTGACCCATCTGTGAGCTATATCATGACATTTAGCTTAGATTCGAAAGCAATCATGACTATTATACGTAAGAATTGGGACTTTATCTCAAGCAACTCTATACTCACTGATAAATTTGGCCTATTACCTAGATTTGTGTTCAAAAGAAATAATAACTTAAAAGAGTTACTACAAAGGGTTTCTTTCAAAACATCTTTTAATAGGAAATTGGGTATGTACCCCTGTGGCTTCTGTAATAGATGTCATAAAGTTAGATCAGGACAGACGTTTACTATTCGTAATAAAAAATACACAATCAGAGCCCCATTAAATTGCGAAAGTAAATCTATTGTCTATGTGGCCTTATGCGATTGCTGTCCGTCTTTCTACATCGGTAAGACCGATCGTAGATTACGTGACCGCATGTATGAACACCTATATGCGATCAGGACCAAAAATGACAGCAACGCACTTGCTAGGCATATTATTAATCAACCAGGCCACAGTTTTTCATTCATGGCAATTGACCAAATACAAGGCAATATTAGGGGGGGTCCTATTCCATTGCTCCTTGAATTATGTGAGCTTGAATGGCAACTTAGAACAGATGCATTCAATTATCCAGCGTTAAATGAAAATTGCAATATCTCCTCAGTATTGAAACTGAGAAGTTACTTAAGATAGCCACATTATATTTTCATCCTGGACGTCCATTAACTGATATTGCATCTGTATAGTAAACTCCAATTATGAGTTTTAATATTTTTGCAAATTTTGTATGAAGTTCATCTTATATAGTTCCCAGTTGCATCATAATTTTATTAGAATGTTGTTTTTTGTTTTATGTTTTATTAGATTACTTTTAAGAATATCATATTTTGCAGTTTTTAATTTTTTGTGGTATTTTTCCCAATTATGGGGTACATACACATATATACACAATTTTATGTCTATTAAAATGATGTTATCATTAATCATGTGTATAGATTTTAGATATTAAATGATTTGATTTTATATCTGTATTAATACAAACACTGATGGTTTTGACATCACTTCCTTTTTAAAGATTTAAAAGCCTGACTTAGAGTAAATCTGTTTTGTTTTTCACTCTGAAGAAGCTGTGTCAGTGTACATGGCGAAAACGCTATAATAATAAATTTGCGTTAAGACTTTTGTTTCGCCACTTTCTGTGTTGCAATTGCATTTACATCGGCATTTCTGCTGGAGCAAGGAGTCCGTGCCTATTTTTCGTTTTTTAAAAAATCAATGTACGTAGGATATATTAGGAAATGCTTGAACAAGGCATTGTTATGGTTCTTAGTTGTAATACTATAAATGTGCTCATATATTCGTTTATTCAAAGATCTCTCAGTTTTTCCCATGTAAAAGCATGGGCAGGCTTTACATACAGCCAGGTAAGTGATCCCTTTACTCATGCAGTTGCCCTTTGTAAAATAAACCTTACTTTGAATACTGTTGCCCAAAGTAATACTTCCTTTCTCATAAATATACTTACAGTAAGAGCATCTACCACATTTTTTAGTTCCTACAGCATCCCGTGTCCTTTCTGCTCTAGCACCTCTCTCAGATATTTGTCTAAGATTCTTTCCTGTTTTTAAATCAAATTTAGGGTACGTTTCTAATTTTCCAACCATTTCAGGATTAGACCTAACCATTTTCCAATTGTTGGTAACCGCATCCTTCACCAAATTAGCAGCATAATTATATTCCACTACTAAAGCTCTCTTATAATCCTGGTTGGGATCTGTCTACTAGACAGGGGTCCAGGGAAGTAAATATTGTGGGAAGAAATAGCCAGGGAATTGTTATGGCTAGGCTTGTATAGGCCCTAGGGCCGATAGTGTAGTACCAACCTATGAACCTATGCCTAGTAGCTGTTGCAATAAATTTATTTCCTAAAAGCAGCACATATTTTGACCCCCAACCTGTAGTCACAGTAGTCACATCCTGTGCAACTTCAGCTACTAAACTTTCTGGGTAACCCCTTTCTAAAAATAGCCTAGTTATATATTCCACTTCCTCCAAGAAATCACTAAGTTGAGAGGTCATCCTTGCTGCTCTAACCATCTGACCTTTCACAATATTTTTTTCTTTTTGTAGGGGTGAGCATTGGAAAATGGTAATTGGAATTACTGTATGTAGGTTTCCAATAAATTTTAGATTTTAAATAAATGACCAGGAAAACCAAGATCCACCACTTGAGAATTTATTCCAACCTCTACCGCCTCGGCAGTAGCCTTCCAAGGAGAATACAAACAGAAACATGCACCACATATTTATACAATAAAATTAGTCAATCAAACAATTAAACAATTAAAACGCTTATTAAATTTTAGATTTTAACCTTTTTTTTCCAAATAGTCAATTCCTTGTTTATTATAGGTAAACCTAAGGAAATTGGTGATTTTGTTTAAATAATCCACAAATATCTCAATGGAATTTGCCGAACCTTCCCAGATGACAAAAATGTCATCTAGAAATCTCCTATATTATTTAATATATTTCCATAATTCAGACCCAAATGCATACTTTGTTTCCCAGTGTAATACAACCAAATTTGCATATAAAGGAGCACAAGTTGCCCCCATCACGACTCCCTTAATTTGTCAATGCATCAATAATATTTAAAACATCTAAGAAAAAATCCAACCCTTCCTCCTTAGGTATAGATGAAAATAGATCAATAACATCTATAGTAAGAAACACAGTTTTCTCAGTAACTAAACCTGAAGAACGGTTCCCAAGAAAATCCCATGAGTCTTTCACTAAATGTGGAAACTTTCCTGTAATAAACTTCAAAGAATGGTCAACAAAAAGTAATAAACTTCAAAGAATAGTCAACAAAAACTGCTACAGGATGTGTTTTTGAACCTCCACCTGATACAATTAGCCTTTATGGGGGATTAATAATACTTTCTGTGGATCTTGGAGATGCCAAAGAAAGATGGTATCCTAGGCTTTTCATCCTTCAAAATTTCATATGTAACCCTAATTTCCAACAAAAGGTCTTCCAATAGAAAATCTGTTCTTCTTTATGCAATATTTATCTCTTTCTTAGAGACAGGAAGATAAGTTTGAATATTTTGTAAAATCTGTAACATATTTGAAGAATAATCAATAGCATCTACCAAAACCATACCTCCATGTTTGTCCGGTTTCAAGATGCGCAATTCTCTTTTGTGTAACGACTCATCTAAAACTCCCCACTCCCCCTTAGTTAAATAATATAACAACAGCACATGATCTGTTGGGATAGACAGTAGTCCAAATATCATGTGACCCCACTATTTAACATCTCCCTTGATTGATGTAGCGAATATTCCAACCATGAGGCCTAGTGATTATTAGGGGACATATACTATTGGGCTAGGTATCTGTAGTCCCATGTGGATGTTACAGCTGTCCAAATAGCCCACTATATTTCCTTGCATAAATCCAGCAGATCCATACATATGATAATGTATTATATTAATCCTGACAAGTAGTGTGTAGGGTAGAGACTGACCTTGCAAATGCAGCAGTTGACAGAACTATAGTTCAGGGCTGATTCTGTGTGATGCAAGCAGTACACAGCCAATACATGGATAGGTACAGGTTGTGTGGGTTGCCTGGCATCAACAATTTTACTATGTGTATGTGAGTAGGAGTAAGGTGTTAGTCCCTAGGACCCTAGATTGTTAGTGAATGTGCTGTGCGTTGTCTCTTAGCCAAAGCAAGGGCATACTGGGCATGCCTATGTCTTCCTACAGGGACATCATCAGGGGGTTCCTCCTCTGAGTCATCCTGTGAGTGTGGCTGTGGTGACCTAGGCACTGTTGGGGGCTGTGTATCCCTTCCCTTTGCTGATTCTGCTGTAGTTGTTTCTGCAGGATCATATTGTGTAGCATGGCACATACTGTGAATATCTGTGCACATGTGGCTGGAGTTTACTGCAGGGCTCCACACACACTCACACACACACACACACACACACACATATATATATATATATATATATATATATATATATATATATATATATATATATATATATATCAAGGCACTGGAACCATGACTTCAGAAGCCCAAACACATGCTCTATGATGTTCCTAGTTTGTGCGTGTGGCTCTTTATAATGTTCGTCCATGGGTGTGTGTGCATTTCTGATGGGTGTCATTATCCACATTTCCAGTGCGTAGCCAGCAACCCCAGTAAATGGTCAAGTGGGATGTACCCCCTAGCAAACATCTGGTACAGCTGTGATGCATGCCAGATATGGGAGTCTTGATAACTGCCAGGGCTGCAAGCACACACATTCATAGGTTCATAGGTTCATAGGTTTATACTAGGCTATCTGCCCTAAGGCATTTATAAGCCTAGCCCAAATTTTTGTGGCTTACGCCACCCCTTATATGAAAAAATACTGTGCCCATTAGTTTGTTGTGCCTCTGTCCAGCAGTGACACAGAGATGATTCCCGGGGTAAACCTACGATCTCCCATCCACAGGTCTAGATTTCTCTTGAACAGAGTCAGCGAGGTGCTCTGCCTCACATGGACCGGGATTTTATTCCACAGCATAGGGAGTCTCTGAGTGATAAATCTATCCCTCCAGCACGTCCTATTTATATCCGTGCTAAGGTTTAAGTCACTTGCTCTAGTGGTTTTGGTGGATTTGGATTTTTTGAGGTGGAGCATGTCCATTAATTCTGGGTTGGACATGGCCTTGTATGTCAGGCACACGTCACCTCTGAGCAGACGGTATGCGACTGAATAGAGCTGGAGTTTCTTCAATCTGGCAGCATATGACAGATTTTGGAGTCCCTTTATCCTTTTGGTGAGGAACTTTTGGGGTCTCTCCAATTGCTGCAGATGTCGGGTGAGATACATCCCGAATGGGGCATTGTACTCGATCATTGGTCTGATAAGTGAAGAGTACAGGGGAACAATGACCTCACTAGATCTGGATGTGAATCCCTTCATGATCAGGTGGGCAATGTAGAAGGTCTTTCTAAGCACTTTAGCAACGTGAGTGCCAAAAGAAAGGCCACTGTCAACCTGGGTCCCCAGGTCCCTGATAACCTCTTCTGTGCTTAGTGGATTGCCACCTATATGGTAGCTTGGGGTTACCTTGTTTTTCCCGAAGGGTATGACTATACATTTTTGGCGCTTAACTTCAGGCCATGGCTCTGGCACCAGCTATCTGTTTCCGTGAGTCCCTTCTGAAGGATATCCGTGTCCGATGCACTTTCCACTATGGCGCCCAGTTTGCAGTCCTCTGCAAACTTTGTCAGCCAAAGTCCTCACATGTTGGCCTGTACTTCTGAGAAGTAGATGCCAAACAATAGGGGGCCAAGGACCGAGCCCTGTGGGACACCACTTGTGACCGGCTTGGAGTCTGACACAGCGCCAGCAACTCTAACCCTGTGGGTTCTGTCCTTAAGCCAGTTTGCAACCCATCTTGTGACATATGGGTTTACATTTAAGCTGGTAAGTTTTTCTACAATACCCGAGTGGGGTATTGTGTCGAAAGCCTTTGCAAGGTCAAGGTAGGCTGTATTGACTGCCTTTCCCTCATCAATGGCCTTGGTGACTGTTTCAAAGAAGTCGACCAAGTTCAAAAGGCATGATCTTCCCTTGACAAAGCCAAACTGGGTCGGGTCCAATGTCTGCAAGTCCCCTATATCTTTGTTTATGAGCTCCATTATGATCCTCTCCATAGCTTTGCAGACTAGACTTGTTAAGCTTATGGGGCGGTAATTACCAGGGTCCGTAGAGGCACCGCCTTTGTGGAGTGGGACCACAGTTGCCGTACGCCACTCCTTGGGCACGTATCCTGTGGTAAGGCTGAGATTAAACAGCTGCCTTATGTGCGGGTTTAATTCCTCATTTAGCTCATGTAGCACACAGCCGGGGACACCATCCGTCCCATTGATGCTGTGTTTTTAGCTTTAGAGAGAGCAGCTTTCACCTGCGCATTTGAGATGTCCGGGAGGCTACACTTGGCTGGGATAGTTATCTGTCCTTTGGGGGGGGGAGGGGGTTGAAGTTTGCACTGAACCTGTTTGCCAGTATGTTGGCAATGTCTGTGGGTTCAGTGATTTTTGTATCATTTTGGACTAATTCTGAGCATATCTGGGAGTTTCCACCCAGGTTCCTAACATAGCTGAAAAAGGCCTAATGATTGTCCTTTGAATCCATGGCAATTTTTCTCTCAAAATTGGCCTTAGTTGATTTTATCAGTGCTCATATTTTTTTACTAATAATGATCAGGGGTGACTTCCCTTTTATGGATTTTGTTCTATCATGTAATAGCTTTCTCCTCTTATTGTAAAGTTTGTTAATGGCTGGGGTCCACCAGACTGGACGTTTGCCCTTTGTGGAAAGAGTCTTGGTTTTATTTGGGATTGCCTGATCAATGCAGTCCTGGAGGTGTTCATAGAAGGCATTTGTAAGGGCTTCCACAGCTTGGGTTGTGGTTTCCACTGGCTCAGGGGCCTTGAAGGATACCACACCAGTCTTGAGTAGTGTGAAGTTTGCTTTAGAGAAGTTCTTCACTGTGATCTTTTGTTTGGGGTGGGGGCGGGATGTGGATTTCCAGTGAGATTAGTTTATGATCAGATCTTACCAATGAGGGATATACTTCCGATGTGGAGCATTTTGTCCCCATGTTTGTGATAATGAGATCTAGTATATTTTCTCCTCTCGTGGGAACAGTGACTAGCTGTTCCATGGCATTTGAATTTATGAACTCCAGGAACCGTTGGGCTAGAAAGTTAGGGCTTGAGTAATGTTCCCAGTCTATATTCGGGTAGTTGAAGTCACCCAATATGATGATGTTTGGAGATACATTTATACCCTCCAGTGTCTTCAGGAAGGCTGTGTGGGGTTCCTGAGTTTGAGAGGGTGGCCTGTAGCATGCTACAATTTGTAGAGCAGTTTTGCCTATGGTTAGTTGCACCTGGATGGTTTCGAAGCTTATGCGTTGCCACCAACCTGGAGGTGTGGGTATCCATTATGAATATGGATACACCCTCCTTTGTGGTGTGGTCCGGTTTTGGGGCCGGAACGCATGATATGAGGTAAAACCTAATAGCGCCGGGGTGCTCTCAGGAGCCTTATACCAGGTTTCAGTTACAGCACAGACATCGATATTCTCCATACTGAGAAGGGCCTCGAGGCGTGCATTTTGAGATTTAGACTTCTGGCATTGAGCAGCATTACCCTCAGTTTCTTCCCATTTTTGTTTTCTAGGGTGGTACGTTTAGAATTTGAGCCTTGCCTAAAAAAGGCACTATGGGGGTGGCAAGAGCCTTAGCCAATATCCGAATCCCAGGGGTGACAGGTGCAAGCCGTCCCTTGCAAAGCAGCGTGGCTTGACAAGCATGTCATCCCAGGCAGACAGACACTGGATCCCCTTTGAATGACACCAGACATTAAGCCAATTGTTAAAGCTGATCATCTTGTCTCTATATTGTGGCATCATTCTTGGTGAAGGAAGGATACTGCTCAGGGTTAGGTCATACCTGCCTGGGCTACATAATCAGAGAGCTCCTCTATGTCTCTTTTCATGTAGTCCAGGGAGGTACGTCTCAGGTCGTTCACACCAGCATGGACAATGACTGTGTCATATTTGTACTTGCCGTGGAGTGACCCGAGTGCTTGTGTTATGTGGCGGATTCTAGCGCCAAAGGCAGCTTACTGTGACCCTCTCCTTGTTCAGCCTGGTGAGTGGGACGCCAGTGTGTCTGACTATGGAGTCACCTATGACAAGTATGTTTGGTGTTGTATTTGGCCTTAAGGGCTGTGACTGCTTTGCACACTGCTTTTGTGGTTTATGTGTTGCTTGTGGGGTGTCTTGAGGTAGCAGTTGTTTGGGTGTCTGCTTTGGAGGCCTCTGCTGTTTAGGTAAATTTTACTCAGAGCCTCCGAGTATGTCTTTGTGTGTTTATGTGTTTGATTCAGTGGAGTGGTAGCATTATGTGAGGCTGGTTTTGTGGTGTGTGTAGTTGCCTTCTCCTCCTGTCTGGTCTTGCCAGTCCTGAGTTGAGAGAGCTCAGCCTCCAGTTTGGCTAAATAGCTGCATCTCTCGCATGTATTTGTGTTATGTGGGAGGAGGAGAGGGTTGTCTGTGTACATGAGGCAGTTATAACATTGCCTCAAGATTCCCAGATTCACCAGCTGGACCGGAGAGGAGATTGACAACTGACCTTTGGACATGCCAGAATAATATTGGGAAATCCTTAATTGAAAACAAGGGCCAGTGGGGAGTGAGGGTGTAGTGCTTTTAATTTTTAGTGCTGACTTATATAATTGCTTTAGTGAGCAAGTGCCAGGTAACTTGAGTGCAATGTGTTACAAGTAACTAAATGCAAAAACGACAAACAGTAGCTTCTTTCAAGTGAAACAAGGAAATAAGTACAGTAAGCAATGCAGATATCACTAGTGATCCACAGAAGCGCTGAGAAGTTGCGTATTAGGTGGAATTAGCTTCCAGGGAAATAACAAGCAAACAAACAACAAGCATATAAACAAAGCTAGATTCAGCAGGCCTGGATCTAGTCTATGCTAGAGCAAACAAGGTGTACCAATTTCAGTAAGATACAGTTCAAATATTCAGGCACTATAAACCTTTAACCAGAAATTCCCAGCTCAGAAGGGCAGAGTCCAGCCTCTTCTCCCACAAGAGTGCAGACCACGAACCTTCTTAATGTAAAATAACTGGCCTGAAGCCCAAGTGCCTAAACCAGAACTAATACACTTGGACACTGGGCTCTCAATCAGCAGTTCCCAACTTAGAAGGATGAAAGCTACCTGTCCTGCCACCACAGTGCTTGCCACAAACCTTCCTAATGTAAAACAACTGGTCTGAAGCCCAAGTGCTTAATCCAAAAGACTTGAATGATAGCTACACTTTAATCAAGTTACAACCAAGCAGTAATAAATACCATTGAATACTTTAGAGAATGTCTGGATTAGTGCTCAAGTTACACAAACAAAGCTAGATCCAGCAGGCCCGAATCCAGTCTATGCCACAGCAAACAAGACGCACCAACTTCAGTAAGAAATAGTTCAGATATGCATGCACTATAAGCCTTTAACCAGAAGTTCCCAGCTCAGAAGGGCAGAGTCCAGCCTCTCCTCCCACAAGAGTGCAGACCACGAACCCTCTTAATGTAAAATAACTGGCTTGAAAGCCCAAGTGCTTAAACCAGAATTAATACACTTTTAGAATAACAGATACTGAGCCCTCAATCAGCAGTTCTCAACCTAGAAGGATGTAAGCTACCTGTTCTGCCACAACAGTGCAGACCACAAACCCTCTCAGTGCAAAACAACTAACTGGTCCGAAGCCCAAGTGTTTAAACCAAAAGGCTTAGAATGAGTTACACCAAGCAGTAATAAATACAATTGAGTATTTTTAAGATGATGCAAAAGTAAAAAGAAGTAGGTAGAAACAGAAGTACAGTAAAAGCAGATGAAATTTTTTTTTTTTTTTTTTTTTTCTGAACAAGTGCTGAGATCAAAGAAACAGATTTGAGTGCTGAAACTAGAAAACTGGCTAGCTATAAGAAAAAAACAAGCTAGAAGGCTTCCCTCAAACACAGAAGGGCTTGGGGCTCAGAAGCCTACAAATAGTCTATACCACTTAACAAGAAAGGCAGGAAATAAGCTTAATTTTTTTCTATTTCCCAGATGCTCTCTTTGTACACAGTAGGAGTGCCTGAAATCAGAATATGATCTCACTGCACTCAGTTGAGTGAGCAAATGAGATGGGCCCAGAGGCAGGCTGAGGGGCGGGCAGTTTCAATGCCACTAAGATTAACACCAAAACAAAAACAGGGCGGGTGGGTGGGAATAACTGAAGAGCAGAATAACTTTAGTTAAATATTCCTTCAACACTCCTTCATACACAGTTTAAATCAAATTAAATACTGTATTTTTTTTTTAAAAAAGTGCAGATAAAGGTACTTAAATTCTCTTATACGTCCAGTTGAATATAACCAAGTTCTTAGCTGGCCAAGCTGAGGTTTTAAAGCAGGAATTATTTCACATGCACCAGTTTAAATATGCAAGGACAGGAAATTAAAGAATGTGGCTACCCCCACACCTGTAATTACTAGCAAATAACAAAATTCAGCCAACACTAGCTTCAGTTCAAGTTACTGAAGAGCAGAATAACTTCAGTTAAATATTCCTTCAACACTCCTTCATACACAGTTTAAATCAAATTAAATACTGTATTTTTTAAAAAAGTGCAGATAAAGGTGCTTAAATTCTCTTATACGTCCAGTTGAATATAACCAAGTTCTTAGCTGGCCAAGCTGAGGTTTTAAAGCAGGAATTATTTCACATGCACCAGTTTAAATATGCAAGGACAGGAAATCAAAGAATGTGGCTACCCCACACCTGTAATTACTAGCAAATAACAAAATTCAGCCAACACTAGCTTCAGTTCAAGTTACTGAAGAGCAGAATAACTTCAGTTAAATATTCCTTCAACACTCCTTCATACACAGTTTAAATCAAATTAAATACTGTATTTTTTTAAAAAAAAGTGCAGATAAAGGTACTTAAATTCTCTTATACGTCCAGTTGAATATAACCAAGTTCTTAGCTGGCCAAGCTGAGGTTTTAAAGCAGGAATTATTTCACATGCACCAGTTTAAATATGCAAGGACAGGAAATCAAAGAATGTGGCTACCCCACACCTGTAATTACTAGCAAATAACAAAATTCAGCCAACACTAGCTTCAGTTCAAGTTACTGAAGAGCAGAATAACTTCAGTTAAATATTCCTTCAACACTCCTTCATACACAGTTTAAATCAAATTAAATACTGTATTTTTTTAAAAAAAAAGTGCAGATAAAGGTACTTAAATTCTCTTATACGTCCAGTTGAATATAACCAAGTTCTTAGCTGGCCAAGCTGAGGTTTTAAAGCAGGAATTATTTCACATGCACCAGTTTAAATATGCAAGGACAGGAAATCAAAGAATGTGGCTACCCCCACACCTGTAATTACTAGCAAATAACAAAATTCAGCCAACACTAGCTTCAGTTCAAGTTACTGAAGAGCAGAATAACTTCAGTTAAATATTCCTTCAACACTCCTTCATACACAATTTAAATCAAATTAAATACTGTATTTTTTAAAAAAAGTGCAGATAAAGGTACTTAAATTCTCTTATACGTCCAGTTGAATATAACCAAGTTCTTAGCTGGCCAAGCTGAGGTTTTAAAGCAGGAATTATTTCACATGCACCAGTTTAAATATGCAAGGACAGGAAATCAAAGAATGTGGCTACCCCCACACCTGTAATTACTAGCAAATAACAAAATTCAGCCAACACTAGCTTCAGTTCAAGTTACTGAAGAGCAGAATAACTTCAGTTAAATATTCCTTCAACACTCCTTCATACACAGTTTAAATCAAATTAAATACTGTATTTTTTTAAAAAAGTGCAGATAAAGGTACTTAAATTCTCTTATACGTCCAGTTGAATATAACCAAGTTCTTAGCTGGCCAAGCTGAGGTTTTAAAGCAGGAATTATTTCACATGCACCAGTTTAAATATGCAAGGACAGGAAATCAAAGAATGTGGCTACCCCACACCTGTAATTACTAGCAAATAACAAAATTCAGCCAACACTAGCTTCAGTTCAAGTTACTGAAGAGCAGAATAACTTCAGTTAAATATTCCTTCAACACTCCTTCATACACAGTTTAAATCAAATTAAATACTGTATTTTTTAAAAAAGTGCAGATAAAGGTACTTAAATTCTCTTATACGTCCAGTTGAATATAACCAAGTTCTTAGCTGGCCAAGCTGAGGTTTTAAAGCAGGAATTATTTCACATGCACCAGTTTAAATATGCAAGGACAGGAAATCAAAGAATGTGGCTACCCCCACACCTGTAATTACTAGCAAATAACAAAATTCAGCCAACACTAGCTTCAGTTCAAGTTACTGAAGAGCAGAATAACTTCAGTTAAATATTCCTTCAACACTCCTTCATACACAGTTTAAATCAAATTAAATACTGTATTTTTTTAAAAAAAGTGCAGATAAAGGTACTTAAATTCTCTTATACGTCCAGTTGAATATAACCAAGTTCTTAGCTGGCCAAGCTGAGGTTTTAAAGCAGGAATTATTTCACATGCACCAGTTTAAATATGCAAGGACAGGAAATCAAAGAATGTGGCTACCCCCACACCTGTAATTACTAGCAAATAACAAAATTCAGCCAACACTAGCTTCAGTTCAAGTTACTGAAGAGCAGAATAACTTCAGTTAAATATTCCTTCAACACTCCTTCATACACAGTTTAAATCAAATTAAATACTGTATTTTTTTTAAAAAAAAAAGTGCAGATAAAGGTACTTAAATTCTCTTATACGTCCAGTTGAATATAACCAAGTTCTTAGCTGGCCAAGCTGAGGTTTTAAAGCAGGAATTATTTCACATGCACCAGTTTAAATATGCAAGGACAGGAAATCAAAGAATGTGGCTACCCCCACACCTGTAATTACTAGCAAATAACAAAATTCAGCCAACACTAGCTTCAGTTCAAGTTACTGAAGAGCAGAATAACTTCAGTTAAATATTCCTTCAACACTCCTTCATACACAGTTTAAATCAAATTAAATACTGTATTTTTTTAAAAAAGTGCAGATAAAGGTACTTAAATTCTCTTATACGTCCAGTTGAATATAACCAAGTTCTTAGCTGGCCAAGCTGAGGTATTAAAGCAGGAATTATTTCACATGCACCAGTTTAAATATGCAAGGACAGGAAATCAAAGAATGTGGCTACCCCCACACCTGTAATTACTAGCAAATAACAAAATTCAGCCAACACTAGCTTCAGTTCAAGTTACTGAAGAGCAGAATAACTTCAGTTAAATATTCCTTCAACACTCCTTCATACACAGTTTAAATCAAATTTAATACTGTATTTTTTTTTAAAAAAGTGCAGATAAAGGTACTTAAATTCTCTTATACGTCCAGTTGAATATAACCAAGTTCTTAGCTGGCCAAGCTGAGGTTTTAAAGCAGGTATTATTTCACATGCACCAGTTTAAATATGCAAGGACAGGAAATCAAAGAATGTGGCTACCCCCACACCTGTAATTACTAGCAAATAACAAAATTCAGCCAACACTAGCTTCAGTTCAAGTTACTGAAGAGCAGAATAACTTCAGTTAAATATTCCTTCAACACTCCTTCATACAGAGTTTAAATCAAATTAAATACTGTATTTTTTAAAAAAAGTGCAGATAAAGGTACTTAAATTCTCTTATACGTCCAGTTGAATATAACCAAGTTCTTAGCTGGCCAAGCTGAGGTTTTAAAGCAGGAATTATTTCACATGCACCAGTTTAAATATGCAAGGACAGGAAATCAAAGAATGTGGCTACCCCCACACCTGTAATTACTAGCAAATAACAAAATTCAGCCAACACTAGCTTCAGTTCAAGTTACTGAAGAGCAGAATAACTTCAGTTAAATATTCCTTCAACACTCCTTCATACACAGTTTAAATCAAATTAAATACTGTATTTTTTAAAAAAAAGTGCAGATAAAGGTACTTAAATTCTCTTATACGTCCAGTTGAATATAACCAAGTTTTTAGCTGGCCAAGGTGATGTTTTAAAGCAGGAATTATTTCACATGCACCAGTTTAAATATGCAAGGACAGGAAATCAAAGAATGTGGCTACCCCCACACCTGTAATTACTAGCAAATAACAAAATTCAGCCAACACTAGCTTCAGTTCAAGTTACTGAAGAGCAGAATAACTTCAGTTAAATATTCCTTCAACACTCCTTCATACATATTTTAAATCAAATTAAATACTGTATTTTTTTTAAAAAAAAAGTGCAGATAAAGGTACTTAAATTCTCTTATACGTCCAGTTGAATATAACCAAGTTCTTAGCTGGCCAAGCTGAGGTTTTAAAGCAGGAATTATTTCACATGCACCAGTTTAAATATGCAAGGACAGGAAATCAAAGAATGTGGCTACCCCCACACCTGTAATTACTAGCAAATAACAAAATTCAGCCAACACTAGCTTCAGTTCAAGTTACTGAAGAGCAGAATAACTTCAGTTAAATATTCCTTCAACACTCCTTCATACACAGTTTAAATCAAATTAAATACTGTATTTTTTAAAAAAAGTGCAGATAAAGGTACTTAAATTCTCTTATACGTCCAGTTGAATATAACCAAGTTCTTAGCTGGCCAAGCTGAGGTTTTAAAGCAGGAATTATTTCACATGCACCAGTTTAAATATGCAAGGACAGGAAATCAAAGAATGTGGCTACCCCCACACCTGTAATTACTAGCAAATAACAAAATTCAGCCAACACTAGCTTCAGTTCAAGTTACTGAAGAGCAGAATAACTTCAGTTAAATATTCCTTCAACACTCCTTCATACACAGTTTAAATCAAATTAAATACTGTATTTTTTTTTTAAAAAAAGTGCAGATAAAGGTACTTAAATTCTCTTATACGTCCAGTTGAATATAACCAAGTTCTTAGCTGGCCAAGCTGAGGTTTTAAAGCAGGAATTATTTCACATGCACCAGTTTAAATATGCAAGGACAGGAAATCAAAGAATGTGGCTACCCCCACACCTGTAATTACTAGCAAATAACAAAATTCAGCCAACACTAGCTTCAGTTCAAGTTACTGAAGAGCAGAATAACTTCAGTTAAATATTCCTTCAACACTCCTTCATACACAGTTTAAATCAAATTAAATACTGTATTTTTTTAAAAAAAAAGTGCAGATAAAGGTACTTAAATTCTCTTATACGTCCAGTTGAATGTAACCAAGTTCTTAGCTGGCCAAGCTGAGGTTTTAAAGCAGGAATTATTTCACATGCACCAGTTTAAATATGCAAGGACAGGAAATCAAAGAATGTGGCTACCCCCACACCTGTAATTACTAGCAAATAACAAAATTCAGCCAACACTAGCTTCAGTTCAAGTTACTGAAGAGCAGAATAACTTCAGTTAAATATTCCTTCAACACTCCTTCATACACAGTTTAAATCAAATTAAATACTGTATTTTTTTTAAAAAAAAGTGCAGATAAAGGTACTTAAATTCTCTTATACGTCCAGTTGAATATAACCAAGTTCTTAGCTGGCCAAGCTGAGGTTTTAAAGCAGGAATTATTTCACATGCACCAGTTTAAATATGCAAGGACAGGAAATCAAAGAATGTGGCTACCCCACACCTGTAATTACTAGCAAATAACAAAATTCAGCCAACACTAGCTTCAGTTCAAGTTACTGAAGAGCAGAATAACTTCAGTTAAATATTCCTTCAACACTCCTTCATACACAGTTTAAATCAAATTAAATACTGTATTTTTTAAAAAAGTGCAGATAAAGGTACTTAAATTCTCTTATACGTCCAGTTGAATATAACCAAGTTCTTAGCTGGCCAAGCTGAGGTTTTAAAGCAGGAATTATTTCACATGCACCAGTTTAAATATGCAAGGACAGGAAATCAAAGAATGTGGCTACCCCCACACCTGTAATTACTAGCAAATAACAAAATTCAGCCAACACTAGCTTCAGTTCAAGTTACTGAAGAGCAGAATAACTTCAGTTAAATATTCCTTCAACACTCCTTCATACACAGTTTAAATCAAATTAAATACTGTATTTTTTAAAAAAAGTTCAGATAAAGGTACTTAAATTCTCTTATACGTCCAGTTGAATATAACCAAGTTCTTAGCTGGCCAAGCTGAGGTTTTAAAGCAGGAATTATTTCACATGCACCAGTTTAAATATGCAAGGACAGGAAATCAAAGAATGTGGCTACCCCCACACCTGTAATTACTAGCAAATAACAAAATTCAGCCAACACTAGCTTCAGTTCAAGTTACTGAAGAGCAGAATAACTTCAGTTAAATATTCCTTCAACACTCCTTCATACACAGTTTAAATCAAATTAAATACTGTATTTTTTAAAAAAAGTGCAGATAAAGGTACTTAAATTCTCTTATACGTCCAGTTGAATATAACCAAGTTCTTAGCTGGCCAAGCTGAGGTTTTAAAGCAGGAATTATTTCACATGCACCAGTTTAAATATGCAAGGACAGGAAATCAAAGAATGTGGCTACCCCCACACCTGTAATTACTAGCAAATAACAAAATTCAGCCAACACTAGCTTCAGTTCAAGTTACTGAAGAGCAGAATAACTTCAGTTAAATATTCCTTCAACACTCCTTCATACACAGTTTAAATCAAATTAAATACTGTATTTTTAAAAAAAAGTGCAGATAAAGGTACATAAATTCTCTTATACGTCCAGTTGAATATAACCAAGTTCTTAGCTGGCCAAGCTGAGGTTTTAAAGCAGGAATTATTTCACATGCACCAGTTTAAATATGCAAGGACAGGAAATCAAAGAATGTGGCTACCCCCACACCTGTAATTACTAGCAAATAACAAAATTCAGCCAACACTAGCTTCAGTTCAAGTTACTGAAGAGCAGAATAACTTCAGTTAAATATTCCTTCAACACTCCTTCATACACAGTTTAAATCAAATTAAATACTGTATTTTTTAAAAAAGTGCAGATAAAGGTGCTTAAATTCTCTTATACGTCCAGTTGAATATAACCAAGTTCTTAGCTGGCCAAGCTGAGGTTTTAAAGCAGGAATTATTTCACATGCACCAGTTTAAATATGCAAGGACAGGAAATCAAAGAATGTGGCTACCCCCACACCTGTAATTACTAGCAAATAACAAAATTCAGCCAACACTAGCTTCAGTTCAAGTTACTGAAGAACAGAATAACTTCAGTTAAATATTCCTTCAACACTCCTTCATACACAGTTTAAATCAAATTAAATACTGTATTTTTTTAAAAAAAAAGTGCAGATAAAGGATTCATGATAATGCATTGGGCATTGCACACAACCTGGTAATTGATACAGTGGTACCCCTTGTAGTTGACGTAGATTCTGCTCTCTTCACCAGGTGGTGAGTTAATGTGTACATGAGTGCAATCTGGCACCCAGTACCTCAGGGTAGTGTGCCACACAATAGAAGTGTTGCATATTTCTGGCGCTCGCCTCAGGGAAGAAGTGTGCTCACTGTCATGTGGTAGCGTGTCATCCAAGAACTGGTGGAGTACCCTGGATGCTGATGCCTGTGAGACCCCCATCATGTCCCCAGTTGATCTTTGGAAGGTACCTGTAGCTAGTATCCTAAGGGCTACCTATACCTTAGTTTCCACTGAGATAGGTTCCCCTCTGTTAGCTCTGTGTCTGAGTTGAGGGCGGCAGAGCTCAGTGAGATCTTGTAGTATGTCCCTGTCTACTCTGTAGCACTCTACAATCTCCAGCTCTTATATCTCCTGGAAGGTTACCCTGGGCCTGAACACTTTTCTCCTTTTCTGTCTAGCCCTATTGTCAGCAGCAGCAGCAGCACTGATTTCAGCATCTAGCACATACAGATTTAGCAGACCTGTAGTAGCCCCTAGGATTCTTTCAGTTAAAATTCCCAAGTCTGTGCTCCAGTGGTGTAGCATATGGGGGAAGAATCAGATTGTAGGGCGTATGCATACTTTATAGTGCTCTGTTGTAGGTGATGACTCTGTGTTTGGCTACCTATGATGCATTGCACCTGTCTAGTGTATCATTAACATCATTTACTGGCCCTAGTTTAAATTAAACTGAGGGCAAAAATAATTAATATCATTGGCTTTTAGATACATTCAGCACTGCAGCTCCCCACAAAACGTACAGCCCGTATGTAAACAATGCTTAGCACTTAGTACTCACAGCCCCCCAGATTTCCATGCTCAGCATAGTGGTGTGCCGCACAAACACATGGAAACATGCGCCCCTTAGCTAAACAAAGCTTAGAAGTTAATGCACACAACCACCTGAATGGGCACGCTCAGCATGGTGGCTCGCTGTACAAACAGGTGCAGCTATGCTGAAATATGCTTAGTAGTTATTGGACACACCCTCCCCTGATGTCAGCTACCTTCTGTGTAAACACCAACATAGTTATGTGCCTACATGGAAGGGATATATGGACACGATTACCCCTTTATGCTATTCACTAACTCCACCTCATTTGCATAGGGATCCCTGCTCACAGCCAGGAAACTACATACTTCAAAGTGTCCTGTAATACACTTCTGTCACATAATATTAATTTTGTTTTTTCCAATTTTTTTTTTTTTTATAAAGCATGTTTGCACACTGCTGCACACCGTGGAAATATGTTAGAGTATTAAAAAACATTAATTTAACTTATTTCCTTTAATTTTTCAGACACACAGAAGATAGATTCGCTGATATCTGTACGTGGTATGCAATTTCTGTCCATCTATCTAAATTTTTACAGCCCCTTTTTTCTGTCTACAGTCCTGTACACAGAATTTTTCCATGTACACTACGGACACTGACACTGGGTCTGCAGAGCTGCCTATCTGTTTGCTGGATCGCTCTGCCTGCCTCATTTGCATGAGATTCACCTGTTTATGAGGTGATTTGCATGCCATGGAACTTCCTGTGTTGGCACGTGCATGCGTGCTGCCCAGCAGTGTTTACTAAATCTAATTTCGTGTAAGCAGCACAGTACGATGCCTACATGGTAAAAAAAACTGTCCAGGCTTTATTAACCCCCCCCCATATTATTACATGTTTTCAGATTAGTAGGGTATGCTCTTATAAACTGTGGTACTATGTGGCACTGCTTCTGTGCTGCTATGTTCCTATGTTTACGCTGTTGCCTGTATATATATAACAATGTCATCAGTATGGCAGTTAAATGTTCCACAGGCTAGTAAGTGAAAAGATAAGCAAGCCTGTTTCTAGAGGGGTAACCTTACCCCCACAGACAGCACTGAGACATGTATGTGATTTGCACACATCTGGTATACACACACACACACACACACACACACACACACACACACACACACACACACACACACGTGTGTGTGTGTGTGTGTGTGTGTGTGTGTGTGTGTGTGTGTGTGTGTCTATATATATAAATATATATATGTAATTATTGCAGATACATCAATTCAGTGAATGTTTTCATTCATCCAGTGACCAATAGGACATATGAGTTTAGAGTGAATGGTTCTTGTTTGTCCAGCAATATTGTTTACTTGGCTACCTGCGAGGGATGCCAGGCGTTCTATGTAGGGAAAACGAATAGAATGCTGAAAAATAGAATACGAGAACATTTATATAATATCAGGACTGGGACGCCAACTAATGCATTAGCGAGACATATTATGGCAGAGGGTGATACACATTCCTTTGATTTTCGTATAATAGAACAGATACAACCGGGGCCCAGGGGTGGGGATGTTAGAACATATACTGAGACCAGAGAAGCCTCATGGATCATGAGGCTTAGATCTGACAATACTCCAGGTCTCAACTCTTCTGTCCCTATCAAACCATTTCTGAGGTCCCGAAGACTACACAAATAACTACTTGCACACCATTATTTTTATTTCTGTTTCATTTTTTGATATTTTATTCAGGTTATTGCAATATATATGTGCAAATGCAATTGATTAATTTATCGATTATGTTTTTTATACTTTTCATACCTTATATTTGATGTATTTTTAACATATATATATATATATATATTAATTTATATGTATATTTATATGTGGTTTTGTGTTAGACATCAATTGGGATTTTATTTAGATATGTTGTTTTTATTCAGATGAGATTTGATGTTTACAGTTCTTTTGGGAGGTATTGGTGTACCGAGTAGCAGTTTTTAACAGCACTAGCACTTTAAGAAGACATGCATCTTTATTCAGATGAGATTTGATGTTTACAGTTCCTTTGGGAGGTATTGGTGTACCGGGTAGCAGTTTTTAACAGCACTAGCACTTTAAGATGACATACATCACTGTATTTTCCCGCTTGAGTTGCTATTTAAATACAGATGAGGTTTAATTCATTATTAGGACTGACGAAGCCCACAGGTGAAAGCGCTTACCTATTATCTGTTTGGATTCTGTTTTAACTATACAATAAAATATTTCGAACTTTGGACTGCTTGCGGAGCATATTTTCACATTACATCTGGCTTGTACGAGACGCATGGTGTTTTGGCTTTTCGTTATCCATGGTTTGCTCCCTTTGTTTTTGACATTTTATATATATATATATATATATATATATATATATATATATATATAAACTCTGAGAACATTGTGTCTCAGAGTAGGGGTCCTCAGAATTTTAACAGACACCCCTTCTTGGTGGACCTTTTAGTGCTGTTTAAGTACTACTTAGAGATGCATTCACACTGAGTGCTGTATTTTCTTAGCACAATGGCAGATTAAGTAAAATGTAAATCCTGTAAATCATGGTTATGATGGGTATGTGATGTACATAATATATTTTAACTGACTTTGGGGATTTCAACCCACTGATAAAATGGAAAGCAGTATGTTGTGTTTTCCACATCCAAATGGAAACAACACTTTGAGGATACAGAGAAATCTTCAGATGAGGGTGGTTTATTTTTGATTAAACATGCCTCATTACAGCTGAATTAAGAAATTATGTGTGGTTAATTTCCTGACTCTGTAATCAGCAAAGCAGAACAAATATCCAGTACACCATCATTCATAATTATACTAACATTTTCAGGATTCTCTTTACAGATACATGGTTTCTAGCATGCACTGATGCAAGAATTAATCTTCTCTGTGCTAAATATAATTTTATGAATTTTATTGCTATTAACACAAAGAACTGAACTTCACTGTCCTTGACTGTGAAGTCTATTAAGTGAAACAAAAAATACAATGGGAGATCAAGAATGCATTTTTATTGAGATACAAAACTGTCTTGCAACAACAGGTAACACTCCCTTTGTCATCTGGAAAACTTGCTGCTTGTCTCACTTCGTAATGATGTAAAACATGCCATCTGTAAAAATTGTTTTAGAACTGTGATATTCCTTCAGTTCAGCTCTCCAGTTCAGGGTTCCTTTGCAGTCTTCCATGTGATAGGTTGATGCTGGAAAACAGAGTAGTACCACAAGGGAGCAACTGCCATGAATGACAACACAAGATGTGCAAGAATATGAGTTAAGAATTAACATTAATTACTTCCTAGAGATAAAAGACCCTCTTTGGATAAATGCATTTAAACATTGTTTTAGTTTATTTAGGATATGTCTACTGTCAAGAAATGTTTTCTTCTGTTATGAAGTGTTTTAATATGCAGACTTTAGTCTAGCAGCAGAACAAAACCCTTCACACACACACACACACACACACACACACACACACACACACACACACACACACACACACACACACACACACACACACACACACACACACACACTGCAGCAAGGAGGCAGCTGGGTAGCATAGCTTAAACAGTTTGGAAAGTAGCCTGGTGTTAGAACTCTCCATGTCATGCCCTTTTCTAGAGTCTTACAGCTCCTGATATTAATTTTGCCATGAGCAGGGCTCTAAAGCATCACATTTACATGTAAGTCTATGGGGCTCATTTGGCACTTGTACCTTGGATTTTTCTGGCTGTCAGTGTGGGTACTGAGCTGTGACTGAGTAATGTCATAATATGTGTCTTCAGTTTACTTGCTGTGAGTTTTGCAGTTTACTTTGTTATGTATCGGTATACCTCTGTGAATATTTTTCTAGTTCTGCCAGACCAGTCAAACTGCATGATTGCTTCTGATCTGTGGTTGGTAGCAAGTCATCTAAATTTTTATTTTGCATTCTGTCACAAATGTTGAACAAAGCTCCTTCTTTGTACTGTAAAATGTTACTGTGCTTGACTGCAGAAGTTGGGTTGTTAGTGATTTCTGCATAAGACTTCAGCTCCTTTCCTATTATCAGTAAAACTTCACATCCTTTATAAGAGTAGTATACCATATTTTATACTTGACCAATTTACTTTTCAAATATCTTCTGCAACTGTTTCCCATATCTATGAAGAAGAATACATTTTTGCATGAAATTAAAAAAATTCTACTGCCTTTACTGTAATGTCACATCATAACTAGGTACATAGTGAAAGCAACACGTAAAAGTCCACTAAAGTATACATGCTACCATTGGGGTAACTTCTTCTAGGTAATATATACCAGTATTGTAAGTGTGGCACCAGTGAAATAAAACATTGTACTGTATTTCTTTTATTCTCGGTTATACAGAAAATGTACATTAACCTGATGTTACAGAAAATCATTCTTAACACTGAGCAGCCGCTACGAACTGTGAAAAGGGCATACAGTTACAGAGTAACAGATCATCCTGATCTGTTGTAAGACAGATGCACACAATGTCAAAACCTTCAAGCTATAGTACTATATGTTATGACAACTTTGGTTTATTAATCTGTTTTAGTTTGCTTGCACACAAACTCACTTTACTGGTGTAGTAAGGCAGAACAAATATACAAATGCGCTAACAAGTACAAGGTCATGATTTAGGATTTTGTCAGAATAATGCAGCTGCCTGACAACTGATATGACCCTTCTGCTTCTGTTGCCATTTTTTCTACCACCTTGTCTGTGAAGAAATATTTCCAATTATCAGTTTTAAATCTCGTCCAGTTAACACCCTTCTTTCTTCCTTGCTTACTCACAATCTTATCCTCTATCAATTATACCTCTTTTAATGACACAGCACACATTTGTTGTTGGCATAAAGAAGGAATTCCTTGAGGTCTGTTTGATAAAGCAAGTGGATAAAAAAATCAATAATGAAAACCGATGAATGATAGCATACCAGAAGATCCTTCAGCAGTCACAAGCATGAAACTTGGCTGCTTTATTCAACAAGATAATGCAGAAATGTGAGTCTTGCTTGAATTCAAAGATGTGAGTGACTATGTCACAAATGTTAGAGTTAAAAGAACTGCTTACAATGTAAGTTAAACAGATCAGTGAAGTGAAGGTCCAAGTTAAAGACAAGTAAGCAGAAATGTGAAAAGGTTTTCTGAGATGACAGAATCAAAGTCTTTTAATTCAACTAGAAAATGTAGAGAATTCAAATCACATTTGTAATTTCAGATTTGTTGGCTAATTTGAGACCCTGGAGGGAAAGGAGCTGACCTCTTCTTTAAAAATGTGGATTCCTGAACTTTAAAAGGAAAAAAAAAAAGCTGTCAGTCTCTATATCAAATGAGCAAATCATTCATCAGCTTCAAAATACTTCATGTACTGCCAGGCCTTGAACAATGATAATAGAGTTCCTTTGGTACAGAAACACAGAGTATTAAAAGCTGTCTGTACAGCTGTTCCAGTCCTCCTCCACAGCCATCAGTCCTCTTTTGACAATGACAATTGTTTTAGAATTAATGAGGCACAAAATCACAAAATTTAAACCGATTGCTATATTTTTATAGAAGAAGAAAATCAAATGCTTGGTAATGTATCTGGCAGTGTTTCATGTAATGACATTGTCACAGCAGGCCAACTGGACTTGTAGAATTGCTCATTGTTTAAGCAGAAAGGAATGATTCATGAAATAGGAACAACGGGTGAGTAGCACTAAAATACCAGGTGAAGGAAAAGTTTAAGGATGAATGAGCTGACTCCTGTTCATTTAGGGGCATATCATTCAACAGTCCAGAATTTCACAGAATGTCCAGATTTTTACCTCATATCTTTGGTCTGTTCCACATAAAATGTGTCTTTTTCAAACAAATCATTAAGGATTGAAGTCACTAAATACAGTCATTTGAGTTTCAGATTTCGTATCCTTCAGAAATGCATGTTAATACAAAACCTGTTATTCTAGCAATGTTGAAAGTATGTAAGAGCAATATTTTAAACTCTTTCCCTGTATTTCAGAGTTTGTTTCCTGAATATTTTTAGCTTTGTCCATATTTCTTGTGCTCTCAACCATCCAGATTTTCACAGAATGGTGATTTTTACCACATATTTTTGGTCCATTCCTCATAAAACTTGCGATTTTCTAGCAAAATCATTGATGATTGAAATCATTAAATAATGACAGACATCTGTGTTTCAAACTTCATATCTTCAGAAAATACTTGCTAATACAAAACTAGTTATTCTAGCAACTTTGTAAGTTTATGAGAAATAATCACCTGTCCCTGATCTGGGTTCTTCTTTCCCCCATTATTTTTGGCTTTGTCTAGATTTCTCAAGTGTTTGAGAGGTGTGGTTGACAGGTATGTTCAGGAGTTGTTCCTGTAGAGTGAGTAATATGTTTTCCTTTCTGTTTTCCATTTTCCTTGTAAAAAACACATTTTTTTTTTACCTTTCATCTCTGTCTCTCTCTCTCTCTCTCTCTCTCTCTCTCTTATTCTCTCTCCCAATTTGTATAGAGGCATGCTACAAGCTGGTCTGCTATTGTAGTTATTTGAAATGTTATACTGCTAACAGCAGTGCATGTGAGAGGAGGAAAGAGGGAAACTGCATATGGATTGTGTGTATATGTAATATGTATATTTAACAGCATGACTATGACATAGTAAATTCCTATCATGGAACAGTAGCAAAAGGACTCCTGTGTTGAAATGGTGATAAAATTGTTGTTTTTAAGTACCAGTTTAACTTTATAACCTGTCTTTTTATAGTTATAACACTCAAGCTCCAAAGAGAAAGTAATAAAAAGATCAGTTTAAGAGGAGTCCAGAGGGCCTTTCTGAAGTCACAGTAGAGGAAATAAATGTGTAATATCTCATGTTACCACTGTAGAGGCAATAATCATGCAGAGTACTTGTGTTTATCAATACAATGGATTAATGAAGGGTTTATTCTACTACTTAGGAGCTAGAGTTATTTAGACAATTGATTAATTTCTCCATATAGATTCAAGTGTCCAGTGCAAGAATTCTCAGACATGCAGCATAGCAACATTCACATGGCTAGAAATGGAGCTCTTTCATTTTCTCATTATGATGGAGCAGCAGGTTGCTTAGGCTATTTATCATTTGGTAAAAATAGTTTGCATTACTTTCTAATTTTTAATTGAAAAAGTGGAAGGAATGGGAAGGTCTTAGCAAACCAAGGACTTACTAGATATAACTGACTAGATAATGTTACAGAAACAGTTCTCTTGAGTGAATATATGATGATATGCTGCTTAGAACTTTGTAGCTCTCATTATCATAGGATCATAGGAGGTTACTAGGCTATTGGCTTTGAGGCCCTTATAAGCCTAGCCAAGAGTTTAGCCCATGTTTAGACAAGTCAGCACCCAGAGCCCCTGCCAGCAGGGACACAGTGGAAGCCCAGGAGTGTATTTTCTGTTTCCCATCCAGTTATGCGTTTATACCACATTATCGAAAGATGAAAATAGCAAATGCTATTTCATCGGCCCCAAAACATCTAAACATGAAAATATCAAGCATTCAGAACAGCGAATTTTTTTCCCATGGAAAAAAATTGCTGCTCCGAAACACATACACACAACACAAGCACATCAAACAAACAGCAACCACACGCATACACTTAAATTCCTTCATCTAACGCTACACTAAATTAAACATACACTACTATCTACCTACTTACCTTAACCCAAACCCTAACCCTAAGGTCCATCACTATCGCACACTCACCTAACCAGCGCCCTAACCTTAACTCACTTAAACCACCCCAATCCTAAATACTGTCACTATCGCGCGCACACCTAACCCGTGCCCTAACCCTAACTCACTTAACCCGCCCCTAACCCTAACTTACAAACAATTGCACTCTTAGCTAAACTCAACCCATAACTTTCTACCACAGCACTAAGAATACCGAAGCCACAGAAACGGCCAACCAAATTCTTTCCCAAGGAAAGAATTCTCTGTTCTGCAGCTTTGCTATTTTTAGCATTCGCTGAATAGTGTTCGATATCAGAACATTCGAAGTTTTAATACTTTGATGTTCTGATATAGACCCCCAGTTATACAGGTTGCACTTAAAAAGGGATAATGAGGTCCTCTGCTTGACGTGGAGAGGGAGTCTATTCCACAGATGGGGGAGTCTCTGGGACACAAATCTGTCCTGCCAACAAATCCCAGGTTGAGGTCGCATGTATGGGTTGCTCGAGTGGAGCTTGACTTGCAGATATGCAGCAGTCCCATCAAGACGGGCTCTGAGATTGCTTTGTATGCCAGACAGAGGTCACCTCTGAGGAGTCTGAATGAAACTGAGTAGAGGGACAAGGCTTTTAGCCTATTTTAGCCTATCTGTATAGGGTAGGTGTCTGAGACCCTGGCTTCTCCATGTGAGGAGCTTCTGTGGTCTCTCCAGCTGCTGCATGTGTTTACAAGGTACATACCAAAGGGGGCATTGTACTTAATAATTAACCTTATAAGGGAAAAATACAAGGATCTTATGACCTCTTTGTCCCTGGATGAGATACCCTTACTTATGAACTGGCCATTTAGAAAGCTTTCTGTACAATGGAAGCAACATGGTGGTCAAAAGTCAGGTTGCTATCAACCTGGGTGCCGAAATCCCTTACTACTGATAGTGTACTTGGACGTTGTTATTAATGTGATAATATGTGGGGACATCACTCTCTCCAAACGGGATGATGAAGCATTTTTTGGCATTCAGCTTGAAGCCATGTTTCTGGCACCAGTCATTTGTTTGGGTGAGACCTTCTTGGAGGGCATCCATGTCACTTGGGGAATAGATGAATGCGCCCAGCTTGCAGTCATTTGCAGACTTGGTCAGCTATAGCCCACTGGTTTTGGCCTACACCTCAGAGAAGTATATCCCGAATAACAAAGGCCCCAAGACTGATCCCTGGGATACACCGCTCATTACGTGTCTACTGCTTGAAGTGGCTTTCCCTATTTTGATTAGGTGGGTTCTGTCACTGAGCCAGTTTGCTACCCATCTGGTAACATATGGATTGATGCCTAGTTGAGAGAGTTTATCTGCTATACCCGAGTGGGGAATAATGTCGAAGGCTTTGGCCAGGTCAAGGTAGGTGGTGTGCACCGTCTTCCCCTCGTCCATGGCTTTGGTGGCTGTCTCAAAGAAGTTGACCAGTTTTAACAAACATGACCTCCCATTGACAAAGCCAAACTGTGTGGGGTCGAGTGTTTGGAGGTTGCCAATATCCCTGTTAATGAGGTCCATGATAATCCGTTCCATGGCCTTGCAGCTCAGGATAGTTAAGCTGATGGGTCTATAATTTCCTGGATCAATGGACGCTCCACCTTTGTGTAAAGAAATGACAGTGGCTGTCCTCCACTCAGCTGGAACAAAGCTGGTACTCAGGCTTTGGTTCAATAGGGTGCCTAATGGTGCTGCAAGTTCATGCCTGAGGTCATCTAGGATGCAGCCTGGGATGTTATCTGGTCCCATGAAGGCTGTATTGTTTGCCTTTGAGAGGGCAGTGATGACCTGTTCTCTAGAGATGGGGGGGGGGTCTATATTACGTTATCGAATACTCATGTATTTGAAAATGTAATAGTCGATCCCTAATTGTCGAAACTGTCAAACGTCGAACAGCAAAAAAAAGTACAAAAACCCACCAAACAAACCATTTATATGCTGTAAGCAGGGGGGCTGCACCCTGCACCCCCCTCGTGGGGGGCTGTGCCCCCCACACCCCCACTACTTAAATATACCAACTCTGAGATCGCCATACAGTGCAGACAATGGAAAACTTCCATTTCCACACTGTGCTGAGATCTCCATTGAAAAGTTTGACGTTTGACATTTTCGACAATCAGGGGTCGACTGTTACGTTTTCGAATACATGAGTATTTGATAATGTAATATAGACCTGATGAGGGGTGGGGGGCAGGTACTGGGGATGTTTTGATTTACTGTTGGCGGGACAGAGGGGAGACGTTTTCACTGAATATGTGAGCCAGTAGATTGGCTATATCTACATCATTTGTGTATGTGGTGTGCTTGCCCACCAGTTTTGAACAGATCTGGGTGCTTCCTTTCAGATTGTGGACATATGTGAAGAAGGCCTTATGATTGTCTCTAGCAGATGTGGCCAATTTGGACTCGAAGTCGGCTTTAGAGGATTTCACTAGTGCTCTTATTTGCTTGTTCAGGCTAAGGAGAGATTGCTTCCAATTGGGCAGC
The DNA here is from genome assembly GCF_019279795.1 of Protopterus annectens. Taxonomy (NCBI): domain Eukaryota; kingdom Metazoa; phylum Chordata; order Ceratodontiformes; family Protopteridae; genus Protopterus; species Protopterus annectens. Next base: position 95,458,889 of record NC_056726.1, on the reverse strand, counting down.
TGCTCCTTCTTGGTCCTGGACAGCAATTTTTTTCCTTTTGTTATGTAGTTTATTTATTGCAGATGTCCACCAGGCAGGTTTACTCTTCCTTGCGTTGGATGATTTTGTCCTGTCAGGTATTCCTGATTCCATGCCTCTATGTAAGTGCTCGTATAGTACTTCTGTGTAGATTTGGACATTGGTGCCAGTTTCTACAGTGGGGGAGGGGGCTATGAAGCTGTTTATACCATCCCTCAGGACGCTGTAATCAGCTTTGGAGAAGTTTTTTTTGTTTGACCTTAGCTAGATGGGTTTTGGGGAGATGGTAACTTCGAAAGTGACCGTTTTATGGTCGGATCTTACTAGGGATGATGATACCATAGGGGTGCTGCAGTGGTTATCCATGTTGGTTAATACCAAGTCCAAGATATTATCACCTCTTGCGGAGGTATCGACTAGCTTTTCCAAGGCATTTGCACTGATAAAATTGAGGAATCTCTGGGCATTTGTGTTCTGGCATGAGTAGTTTTTCCAGTCTATGGTTGGGTAATTAAAGTCACCCAGGATCAGGATAAAGGGTTGAATCCTTTTAGATTTGAAGAGGTCCAGATAGGTGGAGTGGGCATCTTGAGTCAAATTTGGGGGCCTGTAGCTAGCTATAATTTGAATAGGGGTCTTGTCAATGGTTAACTGCACCTGGCGTGTCTCCTGAGCATCATACTGTTTGTACTGTTTGACCAGTCTGGAGGTGTGTGTGTCTTTAATATATATTGAAACTCCACCCCCATTAGCTTTGCTGCCAACATTTTGGTGTCTGAATGTTATGATAGGATGAGTAGCTAGGTAAGGCTGGGGTGCTCTCCACAGCTTTAAACCAGGTTTCTGTGAGTACAGCATCTTCCAAGGTTAAGAATGCTTGCAATGAGTGCAGTTTTATGCTTTAGACTCCTAGCGTTTAGCAGCATGACCTATAATTTGCGTTTTGTTGAGATTTTAATGTTGGTAGTATTGACCTCATGACTTTTCCTAAAAAAGGCACTATGGGGGAGGCAATAGCCTTTGCCAGAAGCCTGAAGCCCAAGTGAGACAGATGCAGGCCATCTCTAGCAAAGCACTGTGGTCTATTGATCATATCTTCCCAGGCTGTCAGGCAGTGGATCCCCCTGGAATGACACCAGAAACTAAGCCAATTGTTAAAGTCAATCATTTTCTGTTTGCATTGAGGCATCATTCTGGGTGACGGTAGAATCCTGCTTAAGGCTAAGGACATACCTGCCTGTTACACATATTCAGCGAGCTTAAGTCATGTCTCTCTTCATGTAGTCCAGGGAGGTACGTCTCAAGTCATTCATGCCAACATGGACTATGACAGACCCCAGGATTAACTAATCTTCTGTGTAGGACTAATCTAGTCCTGCACGGAAGTGGCAGTTTAGGAGGAGGATGGCAGCACGCCATGCATATTAATGAAGGCGCGCTGCCTGACCTCCTACTCCTACTCCTACACTGAGCGTGGATGAGTGCAGGGGGCGTGTCTGAGAGCAGTGCTCTCAGAATGAACACGCCCCTGCAAAGTAGAACAGCAGAAACTGTAAATAAATGAGCGAGACCACTCATAGGTGTCCGCATATCCCCACCAACAGTCCCCCATGTGTACAACAGCAACAGGACATAAAAAGAGGAAACCCCTTTATTTTTTTTTAAAACCCCGAGTACAGCTAACTGTAGGTGCGCGGGTGTGCCCATTGCTTAGCTACGGTTAAAGCAGCTAAAAAGGCTGAAGAGGATAAAAAGGAATGTATATGCAAATGAAGCAGCACAGCAATAGTGTAGTGGTTAAACCATCTGCCTAACGAACAGGCATTCCTGGTTCGAGTCCCACTGCAGCACATATCATTTTCCATGTGAAATCTGTATATGAACATATTTTTATATCTTTTTTCTGTATAACCTACTAAATAACATTTAAATGTGAACTGGAGTACTGCATTAAATGCACATACATGTGAAGTGTCAGTGTCATAATTAATAAGGCACTGGTAAGCAGGTTTAAGCACAAATAAGCAGTAGTAAGCATATATAAGCACTAGTAAGTGTGTTTAAGTGCGTTTGCGCGGGGGTAAGCATTGCCTACACAGATTAAGCAAAGTAGAAGCTAACTGAGTGCAAGAAACTGTAACCGGAGGGTAGAAGTGCTTACTCTTGCACAAACCCATGCAAACCTGCTTACAACTGCTTTAAAGTGCCTTAATCACTCTGTACCCAATGGCCCATGTTCTGCCCAGCAATAAAATAAACTGCCTCTGCAAGGCACGAGCTCAGGACCCTCTACACTATAATTAACCACTAAGTCATCAAAGCAATACATATGAATTAGGTATCAGCAAACTAATCCTCACCACAGGAAAATCAAACCAAACATGTGAACTGAATCTATGTACAGTGTGAAGTGGTATCATCTGCTACATAACATAAATATGTGAACTGGAGTACTGCAGTAAGCATAGATGTGAGGTGTTATTGTAATAAAGTGTAGAAGTAGTAGAAGTGTAGAATCATGAATATCAGACACATATAGAAGCTGTAATGAATAATAAATCACTGCCAAAAGGCAAATATAGTGTTAATTAACTATTAAGCAATGCTAACCGCAGCACTGCTCAACTTATTAAGAGTAAGCAATGTGTAGGGGAGCCAATCCAAACAGCTAGTGGTATACCTCTTTAAGCACTGCCAACCTTAGGTAAGCAGGTGTGTCCATAGCTTAGCCTTTTCAAACCTGGCCAGTCATGGAAAAGTGCGGGTAATTGGCCTTATTTAAACCCCACAGGCGGGAATGCATTCCATAACTGGTTGTAGCTTCCTACTCCAAGCAGAATGGCTGGTGTGGGAGAAGGCACTCATTTTAGAGTGCAGTGCTGGGGTATCCAGGAGTCAAAAATCATGGTATGGTTCCTGGTAAAACACCATGAGGAGAGACTACTGCAGGGCCAGTACCAGGGCTTGCAGTATAAAACGGAGGCCTGGGACAGTCTCGCCCATGACCTCATCAGTGTCAAAGGTATCCCCCAGACTGGTGAGCAGGTCAGGCACCACCATGCTGACCTGAAGCAGGGGAGGGGGGATGTACTGGAACAGTGGATCCAGAAGTCTCAACAGATGGCTAATGCCCCAGTACTAAGTACTCATTCTACTAAGTAGTTAAGAATTGCTTAGCTTGTGTATACTATGGATAGGTATGGCTAAATATCACTGTATTCCTCTGACAGCTGCAGATGAGTGGGCTGTGAACCAGCAAGCCCATGATGCTAGGTTGCAAAGGTTGCATCGTGAGGCAGGTTAGTAATTAGTCTGCATGTACTGTCATAACAAATAAATATAAGAGCCTTAGAAAGTGTTGTACCAGTAGAAATAAATGCGTAATAGTCTGTGAATAAAGGTATAACCCCTGGAGTGCTTCTGTTTAATCTTCTGTAATATGTTGGCGAACTGTTGCATACTATAAATAGTACTGTTGTATTTTAAGCAGTGTCACCCACACTGTGGTATGCAGATAAAATGTGTATGAAGTCCTGCATAACAATGATGGAATTGCCAAGAGGTCAGTCATATTGTACAAGTGAGGGAGACTTAGAAAACAGTAGAAAGCTTTACATCAGTTCCCTGAGAGCACAGTGTACGGTGATGTTAGTTATGATTTTTTGTCACACACAGCAGGGGTTTGAATCCTTGGAGTGCTACTAAGTTGAATGCATAATCATACCCCACAACTGTACATATTTTGTTAGAATGTTCAGATAGAAAGCTGTATGCATAATTACACCCAACAACTGTACAGAATTTGCTAGAATGTTCAAATTGAAAGTTGTATGCATATTCATACCCCACAACTGTTCAAATCTGGCTAGCATGTCCAGATAAATGACCCATATCACCAGCCTGGTACCTTGTTCCCCTGAAAAATCATTGTGATGATCCAAGAAATATAGGCAGCCATTAATGACATTTAACTGATAGTCAAAGGTGTACATAGTCATAGAATGTATATAAAAACAAACCTGTCATTCTAGCACCTCACCCAAAGTGTATGACAGCAATTCTCAACATATGTTGCATTAACACCTGCATCTTGTCATGCCTGTATGTAAGACACAGGTTATGTATATAATAATTTATAAACATACCAGTGTATAATATAAGGCCATTGGGTAGTGTAATAATACATGTAAGGGAAAGATCACTACAGTGACTAAGAATGTTGTGAAAACTACAATGATATATTAGTTGTTAATTGAACTCTTTCTCTCACCCCTACCATATGTGCAAAATAACCCAATGACACTCATCAACTGGTATGTGCACACTTCAGACTTTTGTTGGGATATATGTCCTAATGGTTTATAAATATTCACATTTGTTTCTATGCATGTGCGATGTTAAAATAGACCCATATTGGTGGCCTGTTGCCATCAATGAAACCTGCATGCTGTTGTAATGGCCACTGTTGTTCCTTATATGCATGTGTTCTGCTTGCTCTGCAACTGTGTTAAATCTGGTGTTTTAGGTTAATGGGAATATCTATGCATGCTGTTATAACTAATCCTGAATGCTGCTGACTGTTACTAACCCATATCTGTCATAAACCTGCTACAACATAGCTCGTATGGTAAGGCCAGTGCCAACAGTCCCACCTGTCCCACCTCAGCTGGCCATGGCACCAGGCATCAGCACATCTGGGGCCCAGCCTGAGACCTCCTCCTCCTTGGGCCCTGTGCCACCTTCGGGTGGAACTGCTGCAGGGGATGGGGCTCACCCCCCCTCGGAGCGAGTGCGGAGGGGAACCTGTCACCTGTCAACATGTCCGGGCCGTGGTGCGTAGGGAGCTCGATCTGGAGTTTCGAGACCAGCTACCCCAGCTTGAGGGCCGAGTGACACAATCAGACGGTGAGCCTGGCCCTCCTACACAGCCCCCAGCACAGCCACATTTGGGGCCATGAAGGTGCAGTGGTGACTGCCCATGGGTGGGGACCTCAGTCCCACTGTTTCCAGTTGGGGGCTCATGGGCTTGCGACTTCCAAATACCCCTCCCCGTCCAAGGTGTTTACCCCCACATGTGTCATATGGCGCCCCTGTATGTGTCTTGTTTGTCTTGTCTGTTAACCTACCCAACCTACCTCCCCAAATATACCTACTACCCCTCCCCAACATCCCACTCTCACCTGAAAAAAAAAGGGCAATTTGTTCCCACAAAAAAATCTCGCCCCATACATAGCTGTCCATTTTGCACACGTGCCCACTAGACACATGTAATCTGGTCTAATTGGTATCCCAATGAATATATGCTGTCCTCACCCCTCTCCCAAAGGTTTGTGGGTCCAGCTGTACCTCCAAATTCAGTGTATATGCACAGCTGTTGCTGTAGAAGAAATGGGCAGCTATGGACCTTTCCTATACCCTTCCTGCACATGCCTAGCTATTTTCCCTACTGTCTTTCCCTCTTTGTGCCCCTATTTTCACCACTTTCTTATCAACCCCTTTTTCTTTTCTTTTAAAGAAATTAGTGCAGGGGTAAGCGGCAGTAAGCACTTTTAAGCAGCAGTAAGCGGGTTTGCACGACAGTAAGTACTCAGCTTCTAAATTGCTTAACCTGTGTAAGCAATGCTTAGCTCCATGTAAACCCGCACAAGCCTGCTTACAACTGCTTTAAAGTGCCTTAATCACTCTGTATCCGACGGACCGTGTTCTGCCCAGCAATAAAATAAACAGCTCTTAGAAGGCTCAAACCAAGGACCCTGCACACCCTAGACAAAGTGATGTACCACTAAGCCATGACAGATACACAGAAATTCAATGTTTTCAGAACCATATCATCCAGTCCTGCTGTGCAACAGTACAGAGAATGTATACCAACACCCCTAGATGTCTGTGTGTAACTATATTAAAATCTAAACAGATACAACATATCTGTATAAATATATATATATATATATATATATATATATATATATATATATATATATATATATATATATGGGAGCGCTACAGAATCCTGAAAGCTCAAAATCCCGAAGCCCAAAATCCTGAGACCAAAATCCCGAAAATTCAAAATCCCGAATACCCAAAATCCTGAAACTCAAAATCCTCGTCGATCGACGTTAGCTGTTCAGATCCTTATATAGATATTTGGTTACACACCACCCTCTTTGTGTAGTTCGCTATTGTTGTACATGTTGGTCAGTACATCGTATTCTAAGATAACTTTATTAGTCTATGTATATTTGGGACTTATATTTCAATACATAGTTCAGTATAGTGACGCATTTAGGCACCTTATTGTTTATTGGGTTGGTTAGGATTAGTAATGTATTGATACTTAAGACTTTTAGACATGCATTTATATATTTTCTATATCTTTAATGATGTTTTTAATAATGTTTGCCTCCTTTTGTAGATGTTTCTTTAAGAGGCTTTTAGAATTGTATGGTTAATTGATTAATTGGTTAAACCAGTGTGATGTTTTACTATTTAAGTGATGTATCTGAGTTGCTTTTACAACGTCTGATGAAGCGGAGGGAGACTCCGTGAAAGCGCTTACGTTTTGGCCTGGAATAAAAGATTTTTATTTTTACTTTCATTATTTGCCTATTTATCCTGACTTTGATTTTGCACCAGCTACCTTCCGAGGGTGTTTTCTCATTTAAACGGGTTTGGCTCTTTGTGTTTTGCATTTATCTGTGGATTCTTTGGGATGGAAGGAGCTAATAGTGAGTTCGCAAATGTGGACAGCAACATGGGTACATATGGTTGCCTAAGGAACTTTCTTACGAACAATCCTAATCCACTTCTTCAGGTGGAAGTGAATGACATCGCTAAGAATTCTGGCAATGAAGGTAACAATGAACAACTTGTTAAAAGAATAATAAAAGACATTGAGAATAATACAAATAAATTTAAACGTTTGGAATGTCAGAGATATCACTTAGAAGCAAGCCTTCAGCATAATGTTATACCTAGAGGTCTAAGGATACTTAACATGCCGACTTACGGCAATTTGTATCCGGACCTTCTCACTAAATGGCAACAGATAAATCTAGGGGCGAGCAGAGCATACATGCAGCTCCTTCTTGACTTTTTTCAACCACAAGAATATGCCTTACGTGATAGCATAGTGGAACAACAGAAGGAACTTTGTGATTTACTTGGTTTTGACCAAACTGAACTTTATATACAAGAACTTATAGACAGGTTACAGAGGTATGAGAAGAACCTCATTGAAGTAAAGAGAAACAAATTGATACGTGATCTACAAGACTTTAGTAAAAATAATGTCTTTGTCTGGTCAAGGTCTGTCAGCAATAACAGTAATAATAACTATGATAGTAATCGCGCTCCCCATATTGATACCAACAAGGGGACGAGGAGATGGCAGAGAAGATCGACTAGTACTGTAGCTCCAGAGCCGAGGAAGGAAGAACGTGTTAAGCAACAACACATCGAACATATCGAACTTCATAGTCCTAGGTCTGAAGAGGCGGGACGGGCTCCTAACAACGATGATGCATTAGCGAAGGACGTACGTTCTCCGGAAGCGCCGGGAGCAATTGCATCAGTATATACAACACCAGTTGAGTCCGCAAAGGATTTGGTCCAACGGACAGCAAATGATGACCCACATCAATCCAATATGGATGTTCGAAGGAAGATCCCTGTGGATAAGGCGCCGATGGCAAATTTTCCCTCCGTTCCTCTCCCTATCAGGTTAGGAAGAAAGAGGTCTTTGGAAATCGACGATCAGAGGCAGCAAAGGAGAAAAGAACAGCCACATATTCCACAGGTATGTACTCTGACTCATATGTGGAACCAAACAACTTAGTTTGGAACATTTCCTCGCATACCTTAACTGTTAATGAAATCAATGTCTTGAACAGGGGTGTTAATGTCATCCCACAAGCTAGAGCTGACATCAGTGATAATTTAATAGTGATGAGACATTTTGCAAGGAACTTAACAATAAAGTTGATATTTGGCACTGAGACTGAGATTACAGCAGGAACTTTTAAACGTAAGAGCAACTTTATGCCACATTTCCCTCCAAATGTTGATTTGTTTATTCAAGCGGTTGAGCAGTCCTTATATGATGACAATGGCTTTCATTATAGCAACCATCCAGATAATTTAACTCAGGATGAGAGAGACGCTCTTAATGAGCTTAAGCGCAACATCGACATTACAATACGACCCGCTGATAAGGGGGGACCACTTGTTGTAATGGACACGACTTATTATCATGACACTATGTTCAATATGTTATCAAGCAATGCTTACGAGAGATTTGAACCTGACTGTATTTTTTCTATTAAGCAGAATATGGATAATATGCTTCAAGAATGTAGGTCCATGGGACTGATTAATGATGAAATGCATGAATATCTTAAGGTAGACTATCCTAAGGTACCTAGAATGTATGGTTTACCAAAGATACACAAAAATCCACACCAACCTGCTTTCAGACCTATAGTCTCTGGAGCAGGTTGGCTAACTGAACCCATGTCCCTGTACTTAGATTCTGAGTTAGGAAAGCTATTAGGTTTATATGATTATATTTTGCATGATACTGCACACTTTTTAACTGAACTCTACGACCATATACAAGCAAAGGAACATGAGGAGAGGTTACTCCTAGTAACTATGGATGTAGAATCACTCTTTACCTGTATACCCAATGACATGGGCATCATGATGGTAAAAACTTTGATGGAAAAGAGTGGTCTTATAGATTCCAGCAAGGCAGAGTTTCTCTGCCTCTTACTTGAATTTGTTTTAGAAAACAATATTTTTTACTTTCATGATGAATGCTATGTACAAAAGAGTGGAGTTGCAATGGGCACAAGCTGTGCTAATGCATACGCCAATCTTGTGATGGTGGCATGGGAGCAGGAACATCTTGTTGGCCACCCGCAGATATTATTTTATAGGCGTTTCGTAGACGACTTGTTCCTTGTTTGGAAAGGTGATAGTGATTCTTTGGTCAGATTGCATGACAATATTAACAGGAGTAGTCGTTTCCTTAGGTTTTCTTTAGAATATTCATCAGAGACCATCAACTATTTAGATGTTACTATTAGTAGAATCAACTCTGCATTTGAGACCAGGGTACATAGGAAGGATTGTTACAGAGCCTCTTTTCTTCATGGCTCAAGTATGCATAATTCGAATATTTTTGGCAATGTCGTTAAAGGACAGGCCATGCGCATATCACGGTTGTGTAGCAATGAAAGAGTATTAGCTACTGAGTTCAATAAGTTAAAACTGGACTTTTTGAATAGGGGATATGATGAGTTGTTAGTTAATAGCAAATTGGATGAAACTATGCGTTTGCGTGATAGTAGGGCCAAACCCCACTTTTCTGGGAATAGAACACCATATCCCTCTAGCCTTCATCCTAGAAGCCAAGTAACAATGGTTCTCCCCTATGGAAATAACATTGACAGAATTAAGCAATTGGTAGAGATGAATTGGAATATTCTAATAGTTGATGAGAATACTAGAAAATTAGTGGGTAATAGACCCTCTTTTAGCTATAGTAACATGAAAAATCTAAAGCAACACCTATGTTACACTAACATGCATTCACACCAAGTATCTATTTATAATCCTGCCATCTTGGGCACCAAGAAATGTGGCAGTTGCTTACAATGTGAATACATTGACCAATTGAGTTATTTTAGGAATCCGAATACAAATGTTTTATGGGAGATTAGGAATAACAGTAACTGTCGCACTCGTAATGTGGTCTATGTTGCTTATTGTTGAGCATGCTTCAGGTTCTATGTTGGTAAGACCAACAGAACCCTAAGAGAAAGGATTAGGGACCACTTGTACTGCCTTGATAGGGGCCAAGAATATAGCGCTCTAGCCAAGCACACTTTACATGAAGGCCCCAACCATGTATTTTGTTTTCAGGTTTTGCATATACAGTACCCAGATGTTAGACTAGGTGACCTATATAATCTCACTGAGCAAGCTGAACTGAGGTGGATTCTCAGACTCGGCTCCCACTTGGGTTATGGCTTGAATGAGAGTGTCACTATCAAACCAATTTTAAAAGGCAGGAGGTTACGTTAGCTGTTCAGATCCTTATATAGATATTTGGTTACACACCACCCTCTTTGTGTAGTTCGCTATTGTTGTACATGTTGGTCAGTACATCGTATTCTTAGATAACTTTATTAGTCTATGTATATTTGGGACTTAGATTTCAATACATAGTTCAGTATAGTGACGCATTTAGGCACCTTATTGTTTATTGGGTTGGTTAGGATTAGTAATGTATTGATACTTAAGACTTTTAGACATGCATTTATATATTTTCTATATTTTTAATGATGTTTTTAATAATGTTTGCCTCCTTTTGTAGATGTTTCTTTAAGAGGCTTTTAGAATTGTATGGTTAATTGATTAATTGGTTAAACCAGTGTGATGTTTTACTATTTAAGTGATGTATCTGAGTTGCTTTTACAACGTCTGATGAAGCGGAGGGAGACTCCGTGAAAGCGCTTACGTTTTGGCCTGGAATAAAAGATTTTTATTTTTACTTTCATTATTTGCCTATTTATCCTGACTTTGATTTTGCAGCAGCTACCTTCCGAGGGTGTTTTCTCATATATATATATATATATATATATATATATATATATATATATATATATGCACATATATACATGCATATGCCTAAATCGACACATAAGTGTGTCTGCACCTATATGTCTACATATACACAGCATGCTACATATGTGTACGCAGATATATATCTGTGTAGGTATATACAGACATAGTTATATATATGTTAGCAGATATATATATCTATATAGGTATATATGGCCATAAATCTGTAGATAGCAATGGCAGATTAACAAATACACATATGTCCACATGCACCGTTAATGGGGTTGAGAGGCCCCACACACTATACGTCTTGTACAAATAGGCATCCCACCCACAGCCAAACAAGTGCACCCTGCAATACACTACCAAGTACTGTCTGCCTCCCATAGGACATAATATGTGGAAGCCATCAACATCCCCAGGATACAGATACACAGACACAGATATGCAGATACATATATATATATATATATATATATATATATATATATATATATATATATATATATATACATATACATGTAACTACACATACACACGCAGATATATGTACAGTAAGATACATCTGTAGAAGGTACACACAATACTATGCCTACAGTTAACACCTGAACAACTGGACACTGTATGAGCCACCCATGCAAATGTCAATCGTTGCCTGCAACATATACCCATAGAAAGGTCATAGGAAAGACACCTTACACAGGTTTGCAGAAATGGGAGTCTTTTAATTGTGTACTATAACAGTTCTATATGCCATGCCATATAGCAGTTCAGATACTGACAACCATATAAACAGAGTACTGCAATTGTGAAACAGTTACACTAATACAGTAGTCTGGAAAGGTTCACAACTGTTGCTGTCCAGGTCAAGCCCTTCAAATTGTACAATAGTGAAGACAGACTGGGCCACAGGATACCAAACAGTCAACAGTATGTACTGCAGGTGTGTAGTTCAGCAGCCTCTATCTACACTCTGTACAAACTCAGTAGAAGGTAAAGACATTTTGTGATCAAATGGGTTGTAACTGGTACATAACAAGGCATAACTGACACCATCACGAGCACACCGACAAACAGAACAGTCTGTATGGCAGGAGGCAGTAGGATTGCAGTACCCCCAATTCATGTAAGTAATGTCACTATAGGTGAAGTATACAGTACTGTACATCCAGATACCTTGTGGCAGCTCACCCCTGATACCCCCACATTTTGTAACAGCCTAGGTAATTTATGGTGCTCCCCACCTAGACTTAGTAACACAGGCCCATGTACCACTGTTACATACACTGGCCTCTGGAGTTCATAAGGGCACATATGTATTCTGTAGGTGACACCCACACATATATGACCCCAGCCCCACTGTATATGTGGGGGATACAACAGCAGTGGACTAATGGCAGCAATGGCAGTGTGATATACTCACAGACCACTACAGAACAACCCCTAACAACATGGCATGTTTGCAAAGTTTGGTATGTAGATGGAGGACAGAGGTTGGAACACAGGCACGTATGTGGAACACTATTGCCATACACTAAGCAAGGTGCTGGTGTTACAGGATAGTCTGCAATATACCCTTAGTCAGGGAATTGAGGTTAGAAACAGAAATGTATGTAGCCATGTACTGATGGCATGCAACACACACACACTGCCAGTGTAATATCTGACACAGGACCTGTGTGGTGGATGGACAACACATGATAGGCATACCTCTGTCCAGCAAGAGGATAGGCCCACAGTAGTGAGCTATGCAGACAGACTGCATTCCAAGGTAGACTAGTATGTGCACACACACACACACACACACACACACACACACACACACACACACACACACACACACACACACACACACACCCTGTAACATCAGTACTATACAAAGTATAACAGAACTCTACTCAGTCTGTCTGTAGTTCCTGAACCTCCTACAAATATGTGGCCGCTCTGAGTGTGCAAGTTCTCCTGTAAGAGGTATTGCTACCTGCTGTCTGTAACACTGATGCCCACACACAGGAAGGATGTCCATCACACAGGAAATGTAAAGGGACCACGCCCACATGCTGTAGAGATTTATAGTGGGTGGTTGCCATGACAGTAGTAATTGGAAGTAGTACACGTGTAATTATACATATATGACTATCTGGATAAGTATATGTACATACATTTCCACCATATGGCCTGGACATGGAGTGTAGCCCTACCCCAGCCCCTATAGTCCCAAAGTCGTAGTGCAGGGGGATGTCAGGTATATATAGCAGGTATATTACTAGAGTATTGTTACTGTCATTGGGATTGTCTTCACAGACATGGTGTGTGTGAAAGGTGACAACATGTGTGCCATCGGCTACTGACAGACATCCTAAGGAAACTATTGTAAAGTACCGCCGCTAGGATGTAATGCCCCTGTGGTGTGCAGCAGAGATATTGGCCAATATATGTGGAACTTCAGACACACCCTGTACAGTCCAGAGCTATACAAATAATCTCTTAGTGCACAACATGTGGACCAGGCCTGACAATATGGATGTAGACAGCCATGTAGATTGGTATAACACATAACAACTGGTTTACATTTGCCACCATAGGTTTTGGATTCACACACTCCTGTCTGGCCTGACACATAATGACTGCTGGTACAGGGGTGCCATGGACACATACTACCCACTAGATATTGACATACATCTGTACAGCATCCCACTGCTCTGTCTGACATACGTGACTTTTAAGGGAGGCCCGGCAGCAGTACATCTGGCAAGTATCTGCACATGACATCTCACTGGGTAAGTACACTAAGCTGCTAGGCATGTAACAATGCAGTGTGCAGGCTACAGGCAGACTGGCTCAACACTGGCCTACATCTCGTATGGGGGAATGCACATGAATCTGCATATATAGTAGGCTCAACAGCCATTTCACAGCACAGGATAAGATACACGTGTGTATGAAAGTGCATAACCACAACCAATGTGAACATAGCCACAGCCACATATGGTAAGCTAGCATAATATTACAGTATATGGACTATCTGTTCTACACCATCCTCATATGCGCCACTCACAAAATGACCCTACATATACTGGGCTGCTACAGAGTTTGGTCTAATGGCTGTCTGTGGTATGGGACATGTGTGTGCATGGCCTTACAAACATGTACGGCATAATGGTACCATACAGTGGGGCAGCATGTAACTTCAGATAGAAGGGGAGCTTGAACAATGACATCTACCACAGTCTGTACACAGGCTAAAGTACATATTAACAATACACACACTGCCGACATTCACCATCATTACACAGACCTCAGTACTGTACAAACAGCCACAGAATGTCCAGGTTATGTCATGAAATATAACCCCTACATGACATTTGTAGCAATCTGATATATCACTGGCTTGTTATTAGATATGATGACACTATTTATGGTGCACAGCACATATGCGCCACATATGTACAAAGGTTGACAGAGTTGTGGCTGACAGCACATACACAGGGTCAGTATAGACATGTTGCTGTGATAACCTCATAAATTCACCATTGTAATAGGGTTTGTTGCAACATATGTACTATTAGGGATATGAAGTCAGTAACTGTCACGGCCTTCACCATCTACAGACTGCAATCCTCACACTACCTTTTGCATTCCACAGATAGATGCACCATGGCTAACACATGAAACCAAAGGCGCAACACTGCCCAGTCTGCAGATGACCCTGCAGATGGGGATTCCTCATATACAATGAACTGACATGGCAGGTATTGTGACAAGTATGACAGGCATATCCAGACAAACACTGTTAAACCAACATTACTCCAAATGCAGTATAGCAGCACTTACAGTCAGTAGTCAGGTCAGGCACATCCCCCTCCTGTTTGTTGCCCTCTTTCCACAGTGTATGTTGTTAGAGGTAAATCCCCAATCCATCTGAGATGCTGTTTGCCAAACAACAGATCTAGTTCCTGCTCACAGTGACTGAAAAGGGCCAACACCACCATAATGTTCCTAGATAATAGAGTGTGTTTCCATGCAATTGGCAATGGGAATGTTACCACAGCTGTTCCACATGCAGTCAGCTAGGAGAGGGCTGCAATTCATGCAGAGGCCATCAGCTGATCATGAGCATCACTTAAAATACACATGCTGCTGCCTAAGAAAAGCAGGCGTGGGTCTCCACATCCACCAGAGAGGGAGTGGGGGAGGCAGACAGAGGCAAATACATGTCAGGGAGGGGTGGGAGAGTAAAACTGAAGCATGTTTGTGTCACAAACCTACCAGCACAGGGTATCAATCCCCGACAACTATGTAGTGCTATCACAGTTCAATGCAGTTATTGGATGCACCACCTGGTGTGCAGCACTCAGAACATATATGTGATGGTGAGTGACATCTGCAGCAGGGATATGGTATATACGGTAGGTGACGTACACGTGCCTGTCTGCATGAACAGGTGCCAGCGTCAACGCAGGCACACTCACACAGGGATGCACACACATTGACACACTTGGCAGGGCCAGGAGTGCAACTCAGCACTAGTGGGATTGCCACAACACATCAATGTGCAGGTATCACATGCACCACATGGGTCATACGGAGGTCATATGGGAAAAGAGTATGAGGAGGTGTCAGACATCAGACAGCATGCTTCAGTATGCCCTGGGGGGTTGTAGTGAGTGTGGATATGGACATACGCACCATACAACATACACACAAACATAAAGGGTGCCAGTTCTGACATGCATGGGTGCATGTCTGCACGGGTGTGTGGGGGTCAACTGTGCCAGCAGGCTGTACAAGGGTAGGTGATGGGTATACCTTGGCATCAGACCACATGACAGTGGTCTGCATTGTGGCTCAAGCCTATAGTTTCTGCATTTGCCTACACAGGTGGGTATTGCATCCCTCATCCATTCACCTGGGTGACTTTTGTATGTGGCCAATGCTGTGCATCACTTGCCATGTATGTGTTCCTTAGTCCATGACATGGATGGTGTCTGTGATGTGCACACCTCCCACATGCATGTACAGGGACATGTGGAACTGTACCTGGGGTGTCTGGCCCATGTTGTGAACACAAATTATCATCAGATGTGCCAGTCTTGCCCACCTGTGGCAGGAACTGGTAATGGGTAGCAGGTTTACCCTGCACCTACATTGATAGCATGCTAACAGCATTCCCTGATGTCAGTGACATCTGTCCATACAGGGCATGTTGTCAGGCATGGTATATCTGTTGTGAGTCACATGTGAAGACATCACAGGTGGTGCAGGTGTCCATTGGGGAACATGGTGGAGGTGCACTGTCTGCATGTACTTGCATATTGGACAGCTGGGCAGGGTGACATGACCTCTGTAGTCCACTGCTATCACTGCATAGTTACTATCAGTAGCCAGTATGCAGTGTACTACCCACATATTGGCTGTTGCCTAGGCATGTGTGTGTATGACACATGGGTTGAGTGTGTGCTCTGGGTAATAGTGGGGTTGCTAACTGTGATTGGCTGGCCTTGATGTCATATGTATGGGTATGGCTTTGCACCCCAGCCTCTCAGCTAATTTACATCTGTTATCCCTGTATGGTTGACATTATTATATATAGTAGGGCCACCATAAAAGAAATAAGCAAATCCCCCTCCACATTGCCCATAGGTGTCACGCACTCACACCCCACCTCTACACAGGATACGAGTTATACACACACACACACACACCTGTCATGTCTGGGAGTAAAACCCCTACCTAACTAGTTTATTACACTACAGCACTACGCAGTTTTAGTACACACCACTGACATTACTGGAGTACTTCTTCCCCAAAGGTGTATTTCACAATGAATTACATCAGGATTACCAAACTAGGGCATTCAAACTATACTGCGAGTGACTAGCCTAAAATGCATTGCTCCCTACACAGACAGTGAGACACACACAAAACATCTGCAACTGACATGTGTGGGCATAGAACCACTAACCAAGGTCTATATCACTCTACAACATGGAGCTATTATAGGACACCACCACTGGGATTACTAGTGAAATCGTTCCCCAAAGGTGTATTTCACAATGAATGATACCAACAGGATTACCAAACTAGGGCATTTCAACCGTACTGCGAGTGACTAACCTAAAATGCATTGCTCCCTACACAGACAGTGAGACACACAAAACATCCACAAATGACGTGTGTGGGTATAGAACCCCTGACCAAGGCCTATGTCACACCACAGGGATTACTAAAGAACTTTTTCCCCAACGTTGTATTTCACAATGAATGACAACTGCAGGATTACCAAAGAAGGGCATTTCAACTGTACTGTGAGTGACTAGCCTAACATGCATTGCTCCCTACACAGACAGTGAGACACACACAAAACATCCACGACCAACGTGTGGGTAAAGAACCCCTGACAAAGGCCTTTATCACACTGCAGCATAGAGCAGTTATAGGTCGCACCACAAGGATTACTAACAAACTTTTTTCCCAAAGTTGTATTTCACAATGAATGACATCAGCAGGATTGCCAAAGTAGGGCATTTGAAATGTACTGCGAGTGAGTAGCCTATAATGCATTGCTCCAGACACAGATATTGAAACACACACAAAACATCCAGAATTGCCATGGGTGGAGATGGAACCCTACCACAGTTGTAAATCACACTACAGCAGTATGCAGTTACAGGATGCACTATGGAGATTACTGGGTTATATCCTTCCCAGAGGTGTATGTCTAGGTGAGTGACATCAGCAGCCTTGCCAAAGTTGAGTATATGAATTGTACGGAGTGGGAGTAGCCTAAAAAACATTGCTTTCTACTCAGTCAGACACACACACACACACACAGTTTCAAAGTCTGGGGTTAGAACACCTACCTAACTACTTTATCACACTACATCACTACGCAGTTACAGGACGAGCTATGGAGATTACTGGGTTATGATTTTCCCAGAGGTGTATTTCTAGGTGAGTGACATCAGCAGCATTGCCAAAGTTGAGTATATGAATTGTACGGAGTGTGAGTAGCCTAGAAAGCATTCTCTCTACACAGTCAGAGACAGATACGCACACAAACACACACTCGCCGAGTCTGGG
The DNA here is from genome assembly GCF_019279795.1 of Protopterus annectens. Lineage (NCBI taxonomy): Eukaryota > Metazoa > Chordata > Ceratodontiformes > Protopteridae > Protopterus > Protopterus annectens. The sequence goes on along the minus strand of NC_056726.1, from coordinate 95,441,162 downwards.
TTTAGAACTACTATCTAACTAGTTTATCACTACAGCAGTGCGCAGTTATAGGACGTACCATGGAGTCTACTGGGCTACAGCTCTCCCAAAGGTGTATTTCACATTGGATGACCTTAGCAGGCTTGTCATTATACTGCTATGGGGAGGGCGGTGTGTGCCATAACCCATTCATGTAGGGGTTGACATGCCACATGCGGGCAGACATGTTGTCATATGTCACAGGTACGTGCATTCAGCTACTAGATGTCTACTTCCTTGTACAGTCATGTTGCACAGCTGGCACGTGCACCACATAGTCTGTCATGCTGACAGATACTGGTGGCTAGTATCTGTAGTGAGTGATATCTGCACCTCATGTTTTTGGGGCCCTTTGGCTGCGTGCTGGGTGAAATGGCTCCTTGTCACGGTCACCCTCTTCCACACATCTAAGTCCATCTACCTTTGGCTTATTATAGTGTGTTGTCCTTACATATATGTCTGTATTCCTATCCACTGTGTGTGCAAGGCTGGAGTGGTGCATACTGACATGTGTCTGCACTAAGAACTGCGACTGCCAGATATATCTGGTCCACTGGTGTTTGCAGACATGGCCTTCATGTGTTTAAGTATGTGAGCATGCCCAGTATGACCTTTCAGTATGTTGTTGACTGACATTGCCTTCATTCGTCTAAGTGTGTGAGCATGCCCAGTATGGCCATCTGTATTGCATGTGTGGATCAATTCCAGGTAGTTTGCACTGCGGTGCTGACCTTTGTGTTGTACACCGACAGGTAGCATGCTGTGTCTGCAGGGTATCCATCGGTCATTTGGCATTGACTGTTGCTACATTTCTGCATAGCTGGGGGGACACCTGTTTCTACATTTCTGCACAGGTTTGGGGACGGGCCACACCTGACTGTTACAATATTTCTATATAGGATGGGGGGCACACCTGCCTATTTCTACACAGGATTAGGGGGGGCACACCTGACTGTTACTATATTTCTATGTAGGATGGGGGAGGGCACACCTGACTATTTCTACATTTCTACACAGGATTGGGAAGGCACACCTGACTGTTACTATAGTTCTCTGTCGGATGGGGGGAGGGTACACCTGACTATTTCTGCATTTCTACACAGGAGTGGGGGGGGCACACCTGACTGTTACTATAAGTGTACGTGGGATGGGGGGGCACACCAGACACTTGTAGACATTTGCTAGGACTGTACTAGTATGTCAGGTACTTCATTTCAGTCTGTAGTCTTACCAATCGTGTGGGCTAGAGGCATACAACTGTACTACAGATCTTAGCTTTAATTACCTACATATTAGTTTCTGACTTCCTAGCCTTCACAACTTGCATCCAACTGCCTGGCCTGCTGTAGTCTATCTGTGTAGGCCTGGGGGAGGGGTTACCCATAGGGCTCATTCAGAGGCCATAGTACAGCATTTGTTTGTGTTTGTCTACACCTATCCTGCAGGCTGTAACTGTTGTTGGGTATGTGACCCCCCCAACTGGCATGTGTGAGTCACTTACCTTGTATGTGTCCCAGTATTGAGGGTGGTGCTGCAGGGCTGCCTATGTCAGATGCACATAGTACACTCCCTATACATGGTTGAGCATAGGTAGTGTCATGTTGGGCATCCCTTTTACTGTATGTGCGAATCAGAGAGAGGTGTCATTCCCTGGGTCGCTACTGTGTCAGTGCATGTGCTATGCGTTACCTCTGTGCCAAGGCCAGGGAAAACTGGGCACGCCTTCTTCTGCCTACTGGGGCAGGTTCAGGTTGTTCCTCCTCTGAGTCACTCTGTGCCTGTGCAGGTGCTGGCAATGGTTGGGGGCTGTTTGGCCCTGCCCCATGCCATTCCTGCTGCAGCTGTTTCCACAGGATCATATTGTGTAGCATGGCACATACAAGGACAATTTGGGTACATGTAGTTGGTGAGTACTGCAAGGCTCCACCAGATGTGTCCAGACACCGGAACCGTGACTTGAGCATCCCAAACACACAGTCTATTATAATTCGTGTTTGTGCGTGTGCCTCATTATGGAGTTCTTGTTCGAGTGTGTGTGCATTTCTGATGGGTGTCATCAGCCATGGCTCCAGTGCGTATCCAGCATCCCCCACTAGATGACTGTGTGGGATGTCCCCACTGACAAATCTCTGGTACAGCTGTGTCAGATGCCAGATGTGGGAATCATGATAGCTTCCAGGGCAGCCAGCACACACATTCTATATTATGCCCTGGGCATCACACACAAACTGGCAGTTGATGGAGGGGAAGCCCTTGCGGTTGATGTAGACCGTACCCCACTCACCAGGTGATGCTTTGATGCGTATGTGCGTGCAGTCTATTCCACCCACTACCTCAGGGCATTCTGCTATTTGGTGGAAGAAATGCATATTGCTGGCCCACGCCTCACAGGTGATGGGAAATATACATGCTCACTGACATGTGCTGACATGGCATCAAGGAACTGGTGGATTACCCTGGATGCTGATGCCTGTGAAATCCCCATCATGTCCCCAGGTGATGCTTTGATGCATGTGTGCATGCAGTCTATTGCACCCACTACCTCAGGGCATTCTGCTATTTGGTGGAAGAGATGCATATTGCTGGCCAACGCCTCACGGGTGATGGGGAAATATACATACTCACCGACATGTGCTGACATGGCATCAAGGAACTGGTGGATTACCCTGGATGCTGATGCCTGTGAAATCCCCATCATATCGCCAGTTGGCCTTTGGAAGGTACCTGTAGCTAGTATTCCTAGGCCTACACATACCTTTGTATCCACTGGTTTAGATTCCCCTCTGTTCTATGTGTGAGGCATGGCTGGCACAGCCCAACAATTTGCTGTAGGAGGTCCCTGTTCACCCTGTAGCACTCCACTATCTCCAGCTCATGTAACCCTTGGTAGGTTACCCTGTGTCTGTACACTCTTCTCCGTCTCCTCACTGCGGATTGCTCAGCAGCATTTACATCCTCACCACCCTCAGCCTCTTGCACATGCTGGTTTATGATAGCAAAAGCAGCCCCTAACATGTTTTCTCTTGCTTTCATTTTGTAAAATTACACTGTTTGTATACATCGGTGGTGCAGAGTTTTTGGGGGAAAAAAGGGGGGAAAGGTGTTTGCATAGTTTATAGTGGTGTGCCTGGCTGGGCTGGTCTGCTGACTGTGTAATTGGCTGATTCTGATACATTTCACCTGTCAGCTAAGCTAGTTCTCCTTGATTACCTTCCTGCTGCTGTTTTCCCTTCCCTTTGCCTCCCTGTTTAAACCCGTGTGCACACCACGCAAACTGAGTGCTCAAATGTGCACAGAGCTGCTACTTCCTGGTTTAACTTCCTTTTTCTTCCTGTAAAACCCGGTGCGCAGCACGCACACCCGCTTACACTTTGTAAAGTGTGCTAGGCTGGTTTAGACACACCCCTAGCTGAGCTGTGCTAAGCTAGGAGTAGTCCTGTGCCACAGGGCTCCAGTCCACTTACAGTATGCCTGACACCCTCCCATGATGTGACCTATATCCTAGTCTTGCACCCAGCTATTTATACTCTTACACTCTTGGGACCTGCCTCACACCCTGGGGAAAACAGGGATTCACTGTCCTTCCCGTCATTTGCATAGGAATGCCTGCTAATGCATAGTTACATGTCCTACACTGAGCCTCCCCCCTTAGCAACCATTAGTCACTGGCCAGGTTGTCTTCTGCCTGCCATTGTCTTGCATGGCAGAATACTGCTTTTAGTTAGAATGCTTATTTTAGGTTTATTTTATTATTTTCCCTCCGATCCCATTTGCGTACTGCTGCCCTATGCTTAAACTGGTGAGATTGGCAAAAAAAAAAAATAAAAGTTTTTTTTTTTTTATTTTTTAAACAGTTTGCAATGCCAATGGCCTTCTACTTGGCCATTGGCATGCTTCCTCAGTGATATGCAGCCTTTATTTGGAGCTGTCATAGCCCCGTTTTGTAGTTTGCAGAAATGTACTTGGTTACTAACCGAGTACATTTCTGCAGACTGCACTCATCCTGCACGGACAGCTGCCGGCTTCCTGGATCGCAGATTACCCTCATTTGCATGGTTTTCACCTGCATATGAGGGTAATTTGCATACAGGAGCTCAGTCCATGCAGGATTAGTCTAAGAGCTCACGTGCACGTCCCGGGAGCTTGTTCCTGGATCACACATCTGCCATATTGCCGAAAATAGCTCTTTAGACTAATCCTGCATGCAATAAAGGGCTTCATAAATCCGGGGGGAGAGTCATAACAGTACCTGTGTTGAGAGACCTGAGTGCATGTGTGATATGGCAGATTCTGGCACCTGGCAAACAACTAACCGTGACTTTCTCCTTATCCAGCCTGGTGAGAGGCACATCTGTGTGGCTCACAATGGAGTATCCTATGACTAATATGTTGGGTTCATGGTTAAACCTTAGTAGTGGTTGCAAGACACTGGTGTGTGGACTATGCATGGTATGTGGTGTGGAAGGTTCTGGAGTTCTCATGTGTTTTTGCCTCTGAGGTCTCATTTGGGTTGTTTTTGAGAACCTCTGCATATGTTGGTGTGTGTTGTGTAGTTGTGGGTGGTGTTTGAGGTCTAGTGGTTATATTGACAACCTTCTCAGTGCCAGATATACTGGCTTGTGAGGGAGAGAGCATAGACTCTAGCTTCTTTATGTGATTGGATCTCTCACAAATTGTGTTCCTTGGTGGTAGTAGTAGATGGTTGTCCATGTACATGAGACAGTTTCTACACTGTCTAAGGATGCCAATATCTACCAGGGTGGCAGGAGAAACTGTAGGAAATTTTCCATCCATATTTGTCAGAATCTGAGGGAGAGAGGCCAGGGTGTGCTAAGGGGTTGGCCTAAAGCCCAAGTGCTAAAACCAAAACTAAGAGGCTTAGGATAACACTTAAATTTAAACAGCTTAAAAACAAGCAGTAATGCAGATAAAGTTTTTTTTTTTTAGTAAAGTGGAAACAGGAAATAATTCAAGGTTAAGAAACTAAGGGGGTTGGCTTTCCCAGGTGTTATCTGTGTATTAGATAGAATGAGCAAATGACACCAGACTGGGAGTAGTGTCTCAGATCAAATTTACACTAGAAGTGGGCAACTGCAAAGCTATAAAGTATAAGAACAAGACTCCAATAGGAAGGGAGGGTAGGAAAGTATGCCTCAACTACTAGCTACACTACTTTAGGCAGAAAACACTACAGCAATGTTTATTACAGCAGAAAAACAGCAGTGAGACATTAAATGAAAGTTTTAAACATATAAAGGAGCAAGGAGATACTAGAGAATGCTTTTACCTGCAAACAAATCAGTTATATGATACACTCCTTGGCAGGAAATCAGAAAGCAAACAGATGCTTAACAAATAGAGAAAAGTTCCAGTTAATGCCTGTCACATAGTGAACCTATCTAAAAAAGCTTTACAAACAGTGTGACAGTAACAAAAGTGATTTAACAGGCCCTGTAAGGCAGACAATTTCAGTACAACAGTGCAGATTAGTTTATAGCAATAACATATAGTGAAAATAATAGGCAGCAGACATTAAACATGTGCTATACATGGTTAGAATAAGCAATAACTAGTAAAAATAAGCAAAAAAAAAAGGATATTTATTTTTATATATCACAGATCAGAGTTGTGGTCAGTGCCCCTCCTCTGTTCAGCTCAGTGTGAATAAACAGAATTCCTCTTAAAGGCAGGGCCTAAATACCAGAAGGTACAATCTGAAACAACTTAAAAAAAGCTCAGAAGGACCAGTGAGTACTTACTCCAAGCCCTAGACCAGCAAACCTTTACCAGCCAACAACCAATCAACACAATCCTCTCACTAGGGCGAAGAAAGGCTTCTGCTAATTCAAGATGGCCTGAGACATGTGCTCAGAACAAACGACCACTGCAAACAAAGAAGCCCAGAGACAGAAAATCTGAACTGGGACTATGCTACAGCTACAAGCTACACTATTTTTGACAGAAAACACTATACAAATGTTTATTACAGCAAAACAACAGCAGTGAGACACTAAATGAAAGTTTTAAATGGATAAAGGAGCAAGGAGACTCTAGAGAATGCTTTTAACTGCAAACAAATCAGTTATATGATACACTCATTGGGAGGAAATCAGAACAAACAGATGCTTAACAAATAGAGCAAATTTCCAGTTAATACCTTTCCCACAGTGAAACTAGCCAAAATAGATTTACAAACAGTTTGACAATAACAAAAGGGAATTAACAGGCTTTGTAAGACAGACAATTTCAGTACAACAGTGCAGATTAGTTTATAGCAATAAAATACAGTGAAACATAGTAGGCAGCAGACAATAAAAAGTGCTATAAATGGTTAGAATAAGCAGCAACTAGTAAAAATAAGCAAAAAAAAAAAACGGGATACTTATATATATCAAAGATCAGAGTTGTGGTCAGTGCCCCTCACCCATTCAGCTCATTATGGTTTCATGTATAGCTATTAGATGAGTATGTCGAGGTTAAGAGCCTTTTAAGAATCCCCATTGCCTGGTATTCTGTCAGCCAATAGCTCTGACAGGGGGATTTTTGTGCAAGTGTGGAGTGATGTGATTAAGTTGGTGTCTAGAACCAAAGAGGAAGTGTGGCATGGATAAGAGTTGATTAATGCAGCTGCATCAGTGGGTAACATGACAAGCAGAGCCTGTAAGTCTGCTTAATACATTTCTGTGTATGCTGGAGGGACAGAGCCCTGATTATAGCCCAGATGAACAATGTTCTGCTAGTGGCTTTGGAGCCAGTTGGGAGAAGAGAAAAGTGAAGAGATGATGCCTGCTTGAGTCTCATAGACTGCTGGGATAGGCTGCTGTTCTCTTATGGCTCAAAATGGATAAAGTGTGTAAATGGACAATGAATGAATGAATGAACTAAAAGTTAGTTGCCTTAACAGTTTTGTAAATACATTAATACTACTACTTTTTGTTGACATCAGTAACCCTTTGGCCAGTGGATTAATGGGGAATGCACAAGGTATATATGTCTGGACATTGGGTGGCCAGAGTTTCATAAATTATGTAGACTAATCACCATAAGGACCGAATGAAAGTTGATTAGCTCTACTTATAGATTCATAGGTGGGTACTAGGCTAATGGCTGTGGAGCCTTTACAAGCTTAGCCCATAGGATTACTCTGGCATCGTGACACCCGACCTTAGTTCCCAGTGCCTCTTTCGAGTAGAGGCACTGGAGTGATTCCCTGGGGTGAATTTTCTATTTCCCATCCACTTATCAAGATTTCTCTTGAAGAGGGCCAGTGAAGTGCTCTGTTTGCCATGTATGGGAAGTCTATTCCATAGCATGGGCAGTCTCTGGGTTATGAACCTGTCCCTCCAACACGTTTTGTTGATTGCGGTAATGAGGTTGTGGTCTCTGGAGGATGTGGTGTGGAGGGATTGGGATTTCTTTAGATGTAGCATTTCTAACAGAGCTGGGTCAGACATGGCTTTGTAAGTCAAGCAGAGATTGCCTCTAAGTAGGCGATATGAGACAGAGAATAGTTGGAGTTTTTTTGAGTCTGTCCATATAGGACAAGTGTTTAAGGCCTAGGATCCTCTTTGTGAGGTACTTTTGTGGCCTCTCCAGTTGTTGCAGGTGTCTAGTGAGGCACATGCCAAATGGGGTATTGTACTCGATGATTGGCCTTATGAGGGAAAAGTAGAGGGAGACAATGACCTCTTACTTCCTGGATGCAAAATGTTTAGTAATGAGATGTGCCACATAGAAGGACTTTCTGACCACAATGGAAATGTGGTGGTCAAAAGAGAGGTTGCTGTTAACCTGTGTTCCCAGATCTCTTATAATTCCTTCTCTGTTCAGTGGACCACCATCAATGTGGTAATTCATGGGAACCAGGTTTTTCCCAAGGGGATGATGACACATTTTTTGGCATTGAGCTTAAGGCCATGGTTGTGACACCAGTTATTGGTCTCAGTGAGGCCTTTCTGTAGGATGTCAACATCACTTGGGGACTTAATAATAGCTTCCAACTTGCAGTCATCTGCAAACTTTGTCAGCCAGAGTCCCTTCATGTTGGCCTGGACTTCAGAGAAGTAGATACCAAACAGGAGAGGACCCAGGACCAAACCCTGTGGGACTCCACTCGTGACTGGTCAGCAGTCTGACTTGGAGTGAGCTACTATCAAATTATGGGTTCTATCTGTGAGCCAGTTTGCAACCCACCTACTGATATAGGGGTTGATACCTAGTTTTGTGAGTTTTTCTATGATTCCTGAGTGGGGAATGGTATCAAAGGCCTTGACCAGATCAAGGTAGGCTGAATGAACCACCTTGCCTTCATCCACAGCTCTGGTGACTGACTCAAAGAAGTCGACCAAGTTGAGCTGGCATGATCTACCCTTCACAAAACAAAATTGTGCAGGATCCAGAGGTTGGAGATTCCCTATATCCTTGTTTATTAGGTCCATGATGATGCATTCCATAACTTTGCATATCAGACATGTCAGGTTAATGGGGCGATAGTTCCCAGGGACTGTAGTTGCTCCTCCTCTGTGGAGAAGGGTGACTGTAGCAGTGAGCTATTCGATAGGGACAAAGCCTGAGGTGAGGCTGTGATTGAACAGGGCACACAGGTGAGGTGCCATTTCAATCTGTGCTTCATGTAGAACACAACCAGGGTTATTGTCAGGTCCCATAGAAGCTGTATTCTTGGCCTTGGACAGTGTTGTTTTAACCTGTGCAGCCATATGTGATTGGTCCTTTGGAAGGGGGGAGAGAGGTAACGTTGGCACTGAATCTGTCGGCCAGTATATTGGCAATATCTGTTGGCTCGGTATAGGAGGTACCATTGTGCAGTAGCTCAGAGAAAATCTGGGTATTGCCTTGCAGATTCTTTACATAACTATAGAAGGCCTTGTGGTTGTCTTTACTATCTGCTGCAATTCTTTTTTTCATAGCTAGCTTTGGAGGATTTGGTGAGGGATCTCAACTTTTTGTTGAGGCTGATAAGGGAGTTTTTCCAGTCTTGGGACTTCACCTTATTCCGCATCAGTTTCCTCCTTCTGTTGTAGAGTTTGTTTATGGCAGGGGACCACAAGATTGGCTTCCCTTTATGGAGGAGAGCATCTTGGTTCTATTGGGTATGATGAGATCCATGCATTTGTGTACATGTTTGTACAGTGCATTGTGTATAATTCAGCGGTCATGCAACTATTCTCCACTTGCATGGGTGCCATAAAGTTAGCCACTTCTGCTTTTAGGAGCCCAAAGTTAGCTTTGGAGAAGTTTTTCATGGTGGTTACCTTTGTGGGGGTGGGCGGAATATGGATTACCAAGGTGATTAGTTTGTGGTCGGATCTAACCAAGGAGGAGTTGACTATTGGTGTAGAGCAACAGTCGCCCATGTTAGTAATGACCAGGTCAAGGATGTTGCTACCTCTAGTGGGGGTAAGAACGAGCTGGTCCAGGACACTGGAATTAATGAATTCCAGGAAATGTTGGGCAAGTATATTGGTACTTGAGTAGTTTTCCCAGTTAATGGAGGGGTAGTTGACGTTCCCCAGTATGAGAGTGTTAGGTTGGACCCTAATATTCTCCAAGGTGCTTAGGAATGTGAGTGTGAGTCTTGGGAGATGGTTGTGGACCTATAGTAGGCTACGACCTGAATTGCTGTCTTACCCAGTGTTAGCTGCACCTGAAGTATCTCTGATGCATTATGTTGGGCTACCAGTCTGGAGGTATGCACATCCTTTATGAATATGGAAACACCACCACGTTTGGAGCTACATTCGAGGTTCTGGGATCGAAAGGTGTGGAATGAGTTATAGCCTGATAGTGCAGGGGTGCTTTCTGGTGCCTTGAACCAGGTCTCTGTTACAGCACAAATGTCGAATGTCGATGTTCTCCTTTTTAAGGAGTGCTTTGAGCGAGTGCATCTTGAGATTTAGACATCTAACGTTGAGCAGCATGACCCTCAGATTGCATTTGTTTGTTGATGTTAAGGTGGTAATTTGGTCTTTGGAACATTGCCTAAAAAGGCACTATAGGGTGGCAAGAGCCTTGGCCAGTATCTGGAAGCCCAGGGATGACAGATGCAAGCCATCTCCGGCAAACATTGAGCTCTGTTAGTCATGTCATCCCAGGCAGACAGATACTGGATTCCCTTAGAATGACACCAGAAACTTAGCCAGTTGTTGAAATCATTCATTTTCTGCTTGCACTGTGGTATAATTTTGGGGGATGGTAGGATGCTGCTCAGGGCTAGTTTCATACCCGCCTGGGCTACATAATCTGAGAGCTCCTCCATGTCTCTTTTCATGTAGTCCAGAGAGGTACATCTCAGATGGGTCTATATTAGAACCGCGAAAGTCGTATTCAGCGAATACATAATCATCGACACATATTACGTGAACCGCAAATACACTGAATGCTCTAAATCATGAAATTCAAAATCTTGAACAGTCATAGTTGTCCAACCCCACCGCGCACTACATACTACCTACCCAAACAAAATACATAAACCACATACATACACTAACCAAAACCCTACTTCTAACCCTACACTAAACCTTACATACATTACTATGTATGCACTTACCTTAACCCGCACCCTAACCCTAAGGTCCGTAACTATCGCACACTTACCTTACGGAGCTATACCGCAGAAGAGCCAACCATGACGATTCGACATTTTGGATTTCGCGCTTCAAGACGATCAGTGTTTTCACGGGTTCGACCTATACGTGTCAACATTTCCGTATTCGGGTAGGTGGACCTTCATGATTTTAATAGGGAACCATCTCAGATCATTCACACCCACATGTACAATGATAGAGTCATATTTGTACCTGTTGTTGAGGGACCTGAGTGCATGTGTTATGTGGCGAATCCTGAGACCTGACAGGCAGCTCACTGTTACTTTTTCCTTATTCAACTTAGTGAGTGGGACATCAGTGTGCCTCACTATCGAGTCACCTATGACTACTGTGTTAGGCATGCTGTTTTGCCTTAGGGGCTTTGGTTGAGTGGCACATTGTTTAGGAGAGTTATGTGTCTCATGATTAGTGTTGTGTTGTGGTGGTCGAGTGCGTTTCTGCCTTGGAGGTCTCTGCTGTTTGGGTAGATTTTTATTGAGAGCCTCCATGAAGGTGGGTGTGTGGTTTGTGTTTTTATGTGGAGGCAGTGCTGGTGTGTGTTCCAGGGGGATATGTGTTCCATGTGGTGTGGTGCAAGTGTTGATCTTTTCCTCTTGACCAGCTATTCTGATCTTGGCTGAAGAGTGCGTGTCTCCCAATCTGGATATATAAGTGCATCTCTCGCAAGTCTAAGTGTTGGGAGGTAAGAGGAGAGTGTTGTCGGTGTACATGAGGCAGTTGCTACATTGCCTTAGGATGCCCAAGTTCACCAGGTTAATAGGAAAAAGCACAGGGAACTGACTTTTAGACATGCCTGGAGGGGTGGGCATTAATAATAAGTACTGGAGCTGTTTCCTTGTAGAAAGTTTAGTGCTGGTAGCACTTTTGTGTGCTACACTAATTGCTTCAAGAAGTCTGGTAAAGTGCTAGACTAGTAAGCTAGTAAAAGTGCAGGAGAGGAGTGAACTAGCAGATCTAAGGGAAAAATTGAAGAGCAGACTTTGGCACCACTCAGAAGCTTACAAACAGTCCTGGATACAGCAAATCTGTATCTAGACTAGACTAGTTACAGGAAAGTCAGGAAACAATCGCAAACACAGGCTTTTAAACCAGAAAGTTGAAAGAGATGGAAAAACTGCCCAAACAGCCAGTAAACTACAATTTCTGGCCCAGAAACCACTCCTCCTGTGGTAGATAGGCTACCTAGTGCTTACCACTCCCACTGATAAGCTAGAAGGCTTTCCTCCAACACAGAAAGGCTTGAGGGGCTGAGAAGCTTACAAACAGTCCTGGATACAGCAAATCTGTATATGGACTAGACTAGTTAAAGGAAAAGTGGGAAACAAGCGCAAATGCAGGCTTTTAAACCAGAAAATTGAAAGAGATGGAAAAACTGCCCAAATGGCCAATAAACTACAATTTCTGGGCCAGAAACCACTCATCTTGTGGTAGATAGGCTACCTAGTGCTTACCCCTCCCACTGATAAGCTAGAAGGCTTCCCTCCAACACAGAAAGGCTTGGGGGCTCAGAAGCTTACAAAGTCCTGGATACAGCAAATCTGTATTTGGACTAGACTAGTTACAGGAAAGGCAGGAAACAAGCTTAGAATTTTTTTTTACAGAAAAGCAGCTAAAACAGCACTAAAAAATTCAAGTGCAGTGCAAGCTAGCACACTTGAGTGTGTAGCAATATTAAATGCAATTTATTCAAACTGTATTCTGAACTGAATTCAGTTATTGTTTTATTCAACTCTGAACAGTTAAAAAGTGTCAAAAATATATACCTATCAGCTGAGAAGCACACTCAGAACACAAGGAGATTCTAGCAAAGTTTTTTGTTAGTAAAATGGAAAGGGAGAAAACAGGAACAGAAGATAATTCAAGGTTAAGAACTTAAGTAGGTTGGCCTTCTCAGATGTTCTCTCTGTATTAGGTAGAGTGAGCTAATGACACTAGACTGGGAGGAGTATCCCAGATCAAATTTATAGTAGGGGTGGGCAACTGCAAAGCCACCAAGTAGAATACACCAGTAGGGAGGGAGGGTGGGAAACTATTACAGCTACTAGCTACACCATTAGACAGAAAACACTACAGAAATGTTTATTACAGCAGAAAAACAGCAGTGAGACACTAAATGAAAGTTTTAAACAGATAAAGGAGCAAGGAGACTCCAGAGAATGCTTTTAACTGCAAATAAATCAGTTATATGATACACTTCTTGACAAGAAATCATTACAAACAAACAGCAGGCCTATATCCAGACTATGCTACATGACTAGACCACAGAAACCCCACAGAAATGCACAGAAAAGCACAGATGGAGCACTCACAAACAGAAAATACAACTCTCAGAATGAAAAAGCAGTTTACAGTTAAGTAATTCAGTAAAAATGCAATTACAGTAATGAAACACTATCTAGCAATGAAAAATACAGATACAACAGTATAAAACAGTACACACATGCAGTGAAACAGTAAAAAAAGCTTTATAACAAAATGTAGTAGATTAGCTGTATAGCACAATTATAAGTGTTAAAGAAGTGCAGTTCAATGTAATAAATGTAAGAAGTACAGTCTTACAGTATTATAGTAAAGGATCTCTTAAGCAATGTTTTCCCTCCATTCCTGCTGTCCATCAGCCATCATTCCACTGCTATTAAGTCCATTTTGTCTCTACCACTCAGGAATCCTTGATTTGAGATTAAGAGCTTAATAGAATAGGTCATCATCCAGGGAGCCACTGAGTTGTTTGTGCCTTCATTCATATTTGACGTTGTAAGCAATGAGGACATTTTATTTTTGGTCCATTCCCTGTCCCTGGTGGCTGACGCGAGTGCCTCCATCCCCATGGGCCGTATTACATACTCTCCATGCATGTGAATGCTCTCACCTATACACTAATGAGGGTTGCTCTTACTTGGTAAGTTAGTACATCCTCAACTAATAAGTGCAACTCCATCATCTGCAAGCATCCAGCTGCATGTGGCAACTAGGCCATCACTACCTGTCACCTACAGTAGATGAGCCATTGTGAGATGGTCACTCTTATCACCCCAACTGTCTGTTCTAGTACTCTTGTTTCTTTTGTCTGGGCCATAGTCAGAGCTTTATCCTTCATTGTCACAGAACCAGGATGTATTAATAAATTTCATAGTGCATATGAATATCCTCTGTGTTTGTAATATTCCTGCATGCTGTGTGGCAGAAGTCATCTATTTAAGTGTTCATTAGTAAATGTGCTCATGTCTTTTAAAGACTGAAATATAAAAGTCTGGGGTTAGGCTTTTAGGTAATTTTGCTCTTACTAAACTCAGTATCTCTGCAGCATTCTGCTATATAGTGACTATATTTTCTTTGGTGTTGCCCGGGCAACTAACAAGCTGAACGCACCCAGTTTAATGAGATGGCTAGGCATCCCGAGATCTAACAATTAGACAGAATTCATACACAGCAAATTTTTCATTATTAAAATGTGCATGTGTCTTCAGCTAGAAAATTAAAGCCAGCCACCTGACATTACTGTGGATGATAAGGGAATAGGAATATTGATCTCTTGCAACTTTGTTACCGAATTATGCAAACCAGATTATGTGGGAATTAACTTGCTAGTTATAGAGTTCACATAGGCAACAAGTTCTGGGCTGGTTTAGGGTGGGTGCGGTTAATGGTATACCCATTTTACCCTCACCCCATATCACCAGAATTTCTGAAAATGCAGTTATAGGGTTCATATAGGCAGCAAGTTCTGGGCTGGTTTAGAGTAGGTGGGGTTAATGTTAGTATATCCATTGTACCTTCCCCCTATATCACCAGAATTTCTGAAAATGCAGTTGGTGGCAATGTTGAATGTAGTATTAGAGCTGTTACATGGAAATAATGGTACCTTGAAGTATTGTAACTTTTATACTTGAGATCTAACAGGACCTAGTTTAGTTTTAAATATATGGTAAGCAGATTTAATTATAAAATTTTGAAATCTAAAGTGTGGTATTTAGAATATGAGGAACTGATTTTCATTGTTGCATGAAATATTGTGTTCTTCAGATGGTCAGATTACAGCAAGATAGCTGTGGAGATGGCATTTTGAGAGTGTTTGTCAACTTTTCCAACTATCGCCCTGCTAGGGGCATGGAGATGTTCCTGCGTAGGAGATGTCACAGTGTTCTAAAATTTGACAACTTACAGATAACGGTCGTCTATTCTCAGCCTCGACGAATATACACTGTAGAATTTTTTTATATATTTATGTTACTGTGTTGCTACTGGGGTTGCCAAAGTTTCACCACTAACCACTCAAAGGTTGAAACTACAGCAGTGCTTTCATAGGTGTAACCAGAGCTCATTAACATATAAGTGTCAAGAAATTTTAATGAAAAGCAGAAATCATGGGACTCTATTTGTCTTCCTGTTTCACCTTGCTTCTTGGCTTCAGATTGTACAACCTGATAAAAGGACTCTGTACTCATTTAACACTCAGGTTCAGGAATCTCAAAACAATGAAAAAAGTCCTTACATATTAAAATAAACATGAATTTGATTGAATAAATGAATGAATAAATAAATAAATGGCCAGTATTTGCTTATTTCAGAAGACACATCTATTATCATGTGATTATGTTAATAAAAATGAGTATGGATATAAATTAGTAGTCTCTTTGTCTCATATTTTGGAGATTCATGGTAGGAGAAGTAGCCTGTGCGGTATGACAGTGGGGGAAGGCTAGCAGGGATTAAGGGGATTGTGGAGGGAGCAAGAATTACTAGAGCTCCAGTATCTACCTTACCTGGATCTTCCCTGATGCACACATTTTCATGAATGATTCAATGTTTAGACTGGGTGGAGGACGATGCAATTTTTGAGGTTGACTACAAATGTTTCATAGATTCTGTTAATTCAGATTCTGTACATAAACTGAGATGTATTGCTTTATTTACATTAACTGTATTGCTTAGAAGATTGAAGGAGTAGATGGAATAAAATGTGTTCATCACAAAATATTCCATTCCTGCATGCATTATTCCTGTCAATGCGATGCACATACCAAAAATGTTATATGGTCAAATATATTGATGTTCAAAACACAGTGATTTATGATCATGCTCTCCTTCCCCCAAATTTAGCCCCTCCAGAAAAGCCCTTGCCCTTGCTATGCACCCATAATCTAGCAGCAGTTGCTGAGATCCTTAATATAGGCACCCTTGAAAGGCTCACTGTTTGGACCTCTGCTATCCTTCTTATTCATAAATAATATCTGCAATACCTCCCCAACTTGGACTTAGTACTATATACTGATGACCTGCTCCTAATAGATAAGTATTTGCTCCAGCTCAAACAAAATATACAAGAGAAATTGTCTCTTTTTAAATGGACAGATGAAAATAAACTAATAGTAAATCACAATAAGTCAAGCATATTGTTTTTAGCACTAGACAAAAAACTCACCTCTGCCACATCTAGACATATAAACCAACACAAACAAACCAAAGAGTAGGTCAGATGCTCCAAAATTAAAACCCTATAAACAAAAAAGGAACACTATACAAGAAGTAATTTCTTTTAGAATGTATTGATTAAATGCTTTCTTTCTTATTACAAGAACTTCTCTGGAATAAAAGGCATCCCTGTTAAACAAGCTTAAAAATGCTAAAAAGATAGGTGTGACAGGAAGTGTTAATGCTTCAACCTATTTGACCATCTCTTTAGAAATGGAGCAAGAGAAACATTCATTCAAGCCAGGTTATTGTGTCTTTCGGCTTTTCCTGGTTAGGGGTCGCTACAGCGGAACTCCAGTTCGCTAATGATTGGTAGTTGATTTTTACATGCCGAATTACCAGCCCTCACGCACAACCTTCAACGAAGGTATGCCCATTCACGCATGTTTCCACGCAGAAGACGCTCTAGCTGAGAATCGAACCGGACAGCGTCTTACTGTGAGGCGACAACGCTACCGCAGCACCACCACCGCGGGTATTCATTCAAGCCAGGTAAAGCATCATAATTTAAAAGGAATTACCATGACAATTTCCTACAAACTAAGGTAGTTTGCCAATCCCCCCACCCCTGTGCTGTCACAGAAAACCTTTTCCAATACAAAAAAGTAAACTTTTTAAAATCATAACAAGAACAAGACTGTTTAAATAAAATATTATTTTCGT